>NW_008751827.1:559806-669430 GCF_000715545.1 Opisthorchis viverrini | reverse complement strand
GAGATTGAAACTACCAGTTTGTTAGTTTGACGAAGGCGATTAGCTTACCGGTTGGTCCCCAGGAAATTCTGATGCCTTTTGGACATACGAAAACAAGCCGCCATTCTGAACCTCGCTCGGGAAAACAAAAACGTACTGTTCAAATACATGAAACAACGCTGCAGAAACAAGCCAACCGCGTTCTCCTTAAGGGACGGAAACGGAGAACCCATGAGTGATCCAACAGTGATATCTGATGTTTACCGAGAACACTATACGGGTCTACATTCAGCCCGTGTCCACGTCACATCCAGTCTACGAACAACCTCTAACCGACTTGGTCTTCACGGTGGGGGACATTCGTCAACTCTTGCACACGATCAACCTATTCTGTGCGTTGGGGCCCGAAGAGGCCCATCCAAGGATTCTGAAGGAAACACCGTCTACACTGGAAAATCATTTATGTCTAGTGTTTCGTCAGTCGCTTGACGAAGGTCGCCTTCCCTCTGCTTGGAAGGGAGCGATTGTCAGGCCAATCTACAAAACTGGTGAACGACTATCTCCCGGCAGCTACAGGCCTATAAGCCTCACTAGCGTGCCGTGCAAAGTGTTGGGACGAATTCTGAAGCGGGCTATCCTAAATCACCTTAATTCCAGCAACCTGATATTTCCAGCTCAACGCAGATTCCTCCAAAACTGTTCTTGCGTGAAAAACATGCTCGTGTTTATGGACAGCTTAAACCAAGTCAAGGACGAAGGACTCATATCGGATGCCATATTTTTCGACTTCTCAGAAGCATTTGATAGGGTTCAACACGTACCGCTGCTTCACAAACTCGAGTCTTACGAGATTCAAGAGGAGACTCTTCACTGGATCAAGGCGTTTTTATCAGATAGATCATTCCAGGTGAGAATAGGCTCTACCTACTCTCCTCCAGCGCCGGTCGCCATTGGGGTTCCTCAAGGCTCTGTCCTGGGACCACTGGTGTTTCTATGTCACCGACCTTACAGATGTCTACTTTTGCGGACGACTTGAAATCCTGGAGTTCCAATGCCAGTGCCCTTCAAACGGATGCAGACGCTGCAAAGCAGTCGTCGTTGGACAGGTCCTTTCCTCTGAATGACGAAAAGTGCGCCCATGTCATTTGGAGGAGACTCAGCGAATGCCCTTGTCATGTATGGTGAGAAAGGGTCAGAGGACATCATGAGGATAGACACCAAAAAGGATTTGGGTATATGGGTCTCCTCAAACTTGTCCTTCTCAGTGCACCATGAGAAAACGGCCCAAAAGGAATTCGCCATTTTACTGATGGTCCGGTGAACCTTCTCCCGTATTACTCGCATCGACTTCCAAATACTCTATGGGGCCTACATCGGACCGCTCCTGGAGTACGTCAACCAAGTTGTCTACTCAGAACGAACGAGAGATGTCTTTCGTGCGTGACGTACGTCACCCTCTTCGAGCGTGTCTAGCGAGCCGCTACGAGAATTGTTTCCAGCCTCAAGTCCGTGGACTACGAAACCCGTCTCCCGATGCCCGATCTCTTTCCCCTGGAGTGTCGTCGCCTCCGAGGGGACCTTATTATTACTTATACCCTGTTTGAACGAACCTTGGACGACATTTTTTCCACCGTTGACCCAGCAAACACGCGGCGGGGACATGATAAGAATATTTGCAAGCTCAAAGCGCACACATTGATTGAGCAAAATTTTTCTCATTTCGGGCAGTAGCTGCGTGGAATGACCTTCCTCTGACGGTTGTCCACGCTCCTTCTAGAATTCAGTTCAAAGCACTATCAAAAATTTATGCGAATCCTCGTGCTGGCAAGCATACTGCTCCGCGCTGAGAACATAGAAAACAGTGCTACACCTTTTTTCACCTGTGCCTTTCAGGTGAACGACAGCGGCTGAACGACAAGAAAAAAAACCAACCGGGGAGACTTGGGCAACATCCTCCATCCTGTGTATCAATCCGTGAATCCGTGAAGTTGAGCCTCGTTCCCTTGAAAATTCTTGGCTGCATTTCATTTGATCCCGGTCCAAGGTCCAGAAACTTTAGCACTTCCATTCAGGCGTTGCTGTGACCAACTGGTCTCATATGCACGTCCTTGGGCAATTAATGGGCCTCTGGGTAAGCAGACTCTGGCCCCTGGAGTACCGTCGCCTCCGAGGGGACCTAATTCTTACGCCCTGTTTGAACAAAGCTTGGCAAACAGGTTTTTTACCGTTGACCCAGCAAACACCCGGCGGGGACATAGTAAGAAAATCTTCAAGCTCAGGGCACACACATTCATTAGACAAAACTTTTTTTCATTTCGGGTAGTAGCTGCGTGGAATGACCTTCCTCCGGCGGTTGTACACGCTCCTTCTCGAACCCAATTTAAAGCACTATTAGACATTTATTTATGCGAATCCTCGCGCTGGCGAGCATACTGCCCCGCGCTGAGAACATAAAGAGCAGTGCTACACCCTTTTTTCACTTGTGCCTTTCAGGTGAACGACAGCCACTGACCGACAAGAACAAAACCGACCCGGGAAACTTGGGCAAAAGCCTCGATCCTGTGTATCAATTCGTGAATCCGTGAAAATCCGTGAACGACGATTGGTCGAAAATATAGACAAAATGGCCAATCGGAATCTAGTATTTCCTGTATGCCCTTCCGGCGGCGCGGAATCACCGGCTCACGGACTCAGATTCACGGATTGATACACAGGATGGAGGATGTTGCCCAAGTCTCCCCGGTTGGTTTTTTTTCTTGTCGTTCAGCCGCTGTCGTCCACCTGAAAGGCACAGGTGAAAAAAGGTGTAGCACTGTTTTCTATGTTCTCAGCGCGGAGCAGTATGCTTGCCAGCACGAGGATTCGCATAAATTTTTGATAGTGCTTTGAACTGAATTCTAGAAGGAGCGTGGACAACCGTCAGAGGAAGGTCATTCCACGCAGCTACTGCCCGAAATGAGAAAAATTTTGCTCAATCAATGTGTGCGCTTTGAGCTTGCAAATATTCTTATCATGTCCCCGCCGCGTGTTTGCTGGGTCAACGGTGGAAAAAATGTCGTCCAAGGTTCGTTCAAACAGGGTATATTGGGCCGTTTTCTCATGGTGCACTGAGAAGGACAAGTTTGAGGAGACCCATATACCCAAATCCTTTTTGGTGTCTATCCTCATGATGTCCTCTGACCCTTTCTCACCATACATGACAAGGGCATTCGCTGAGTCTCCTCCAAATGACATGGGCGCACTTTTCGTCATTCAGAGGAAAGGACCTGTCCAACGACGACTGCTTTGCAGCGTCTGCATCCGTTTGAAGGGCACTGGCATTGGAACTCCAGGATTTCAAGTCGTCCGCAAAAGTAGACATCTGTAAGGTCGGTGACATAGAAACACCAGTGGTCCCAGGACAGAGCCTTGAGGAACCCCAATGGCGACCGGCGCTGGAGGAGAGTAGGTAGAGCCTATTCTCACCTGGAATGACTTCATTGACTTCATTCCATTTGTTAACATCGAATTCTCGTAGGCATCTGGAACCCTCTGCTGTGTATATGTTACAACTTTTCCGCGAAACTTGTGATAATGTCTAAGGGATACTGCCCATTGTGCTACTGTAAGCTTACATAATGTTTGTCTCAACCGTATTACACCTTAACCTCTTGTAAAGCACCGTAATCTGGTTCGGTTCTCCTGGATCAAGCACACTGCGTCAAGCCCGGAGAATAGGAATCAGAGCCAGCTACCGGCTTGCATCCTTCACCAATCCTACTACTGTGGCTGACTTTCAACACCGACTCCTTATCTGCCTGACCCGTATATACAGGCGCACCAGCGGCGGCACTTTTGTCATGCTTACCTTCTTCTTATTCGCATTCAACAACGACCAGATTGTATCTCAACAGTTATGTATTTAGCAAAAATACATCGCAAACGCCTTTGTACTCGGAATGGCAAAATTTTGAAATTTTCCATTAAAGAACGCTTCAAAACACGCCTCTTAAAACAGAGCTTTCCAGGGGGGTACATTCTACTAATGAGAACGTTTTTTGATTGTGTCAAACTGGAGGAGGAAAAGCTCTAACCGGCTTCCATCTTCTGATTCTGAGCTTAATATCTGTGGTCGATCGCTCCTGAGACCAAGTAAAGCGGATAAAAACGCAGCGCATTCATTAGGTGACACGTTCGTCATCCTTGGTACCGGCTGTGAGCCGTTTTCAACTTAGCGTAGATGGTAGTCTAATCTGGGGAATATCTCTTATCAACAACAAGACAACCATAGATATCCAGTTTTTTATTCCACCACTGGTTAGAGAAACGGGCAGTTAAGGGGAAATGAATTGGACTTTTTCTGTTCACTGACGCAATACGAATTCCAGTTTTCAGAACTGGAGCAGTCGTGAACCTGTATGGCAAATGGCCTGCAAAGGGACCGTGTAGAACTACAGGAAAAAGTTGTTTCCGCTTACTCAGTGTGTGCTTGCGAAAATTCCTTCAACTTTTTCTTTGTGAATAAGTCCATACTCAGCCCACTGAGTTACTGTAGTAGCATCATCAACAAGGCGGAAGATGACGAACAGTTCACAAACGTCTGCTTTGCAAGGCATTTTGGAAATTCTAAACGTTCATACCAAAAAATTCCATGACGTCTTTCCGGTAAGACAGTTTTCCGGAATTAGTGCCACAAACAAAATTGCTAGCTGTATTATTTCTTAATGAAGAAAATCACAGGAGTTGGCGCGATCCCACACATGTGGCGTGACACACAGGTATTATTTTAAGTTGCGGCGCGCTTGTTTTGCATGTCGCAAGAAAGGAAGGTGAGCGATGTGTCGTGAGGAATATTGTTGTGGACAGAATTCTGCCCCAAACACTTTCAGCCTGTCTAGTCATCAGCTGGGGTTTTCTTCCGTATTATTTTCATGTGTGAAACAATGACACGGGTCAGCGGGAATGAATTTGACTTGATGGCCTCGTGAGAAAATACGGCACACTACCTTGAAGTTAAGTACATTTTGGACACTCAGATTCAGCGGAATACTGCGCATTATCTGGTTTGGTGTCATACTGTGGACGAACAGTGAATGACTTGCAGATGGGCAATTCAGGACCAGTTGATGGCTGCACAGTAGGATCAGTCAAAGAGCACAATGCTCCAGCTTATGAATCTTACCTATCACTCCGATTACATACCTCACGCCATTAATTCTTATCTTGGTAAAGCCAGGGCTAGTCTTTACCTCAAGGATCCTAAAGTCAGAAGTTTGTGTGTTCGTGATGTCTTTTCACGAATAAAATTTACCAATCGTCCGTAGTGGTTGGACTTTTCAGAATTAGAGGTTTAAGTCCTCTGTGTACAATGATGTCTAGCCATACAGTAGCTTCATGGAACTCGGCGTCCCATGAGGTGTACGCAAAGCATGAATCCTGCAAACGATAACTGTAATAATCAGTTTGGTTGTTATGCCTTCGTATATTTTTCATGCATCGTGCATAACAATTTTCAATAAGAAGGTACCTGGATTTTTATAATCATGTGGCAGTTCTGTTTTTATTAAGTAACGCTGGTTGTCGCAGTGCGCACTTTGACGAATGAAATATCCTGTCGCCGATGGACCTTCTCCGACCCGGCTCATCTGACAGATATGATAATCAGGTTCAATAATTAGCTGCTAGGCGAATTTCTTTGAAAGCAGTAAAAACATCGAAATCGGTGCTCATTCCCCTCGGAAAACGGTGCTTGCTTGGGTGCATTTATCAACTCTGAAAGGATTTGCCCTGAACACGAGGACGAGTACGACCTAGAAATCTTGGACGAAATTGTCGTTTCAGCATATCAGTTCATGAACCCGTGTGTCAAACCTCAGTCAATCTGGTACCCAGCCACCAGCGCCATTGACGCAAGTGGTCTACTCCGTTTACCTCTCTGAGCTCCTGATCCTTGACGCCCAGTTGATAAGGTTCGGGTTCACACAGATTTTGCTACAGAATCTATTCGCCCGTATCATTATGAGTCTTTGAAGACACTTTACATAAACAGCTCACTCCACCTTATGATATTTCAAATACTAATCATACACACGGATGACGGGGCGTTCCAACGACTAAAGGATACACTAAAAACTGGGGCACAATCGAGTTATGTTTGCCAGAGGTGTGGTAAATACTTGAAATCTTGTTACTAGACGTATCGAGCCGTGTATGACAATCACCACATAGCACTCTCATGCCGATTATTTTACGGATTCTAAAGTGGAAAGCGAACCCCAACAGGAACCAAACGCATCACTGTTTATATTCGACAACTGGCAAAGCCCGCACAACCTTGGCCTTGGATAGTTGCCACACACTTGTAATATGCACGCTATGGAAGCGTCAGGGGACAGTGATTCTCCGAAGGCAGGTGTTCACGACAATTTCTGTGGATGGAAAACAGAAACAAAGCTCATGCGCCAAAGCCCAGTAAGCAAGGTCGTACATCACCAATAATTACATATGAATCAATCGAACTGACAGATACCGTTTACTACACACTTAATCCGCTTAGTTTATCAAGCAGTGCTCATGCATGCTTCCTTCTCATGCCTCAGAGAATGGCTGTAAATCAAAGCTGGAGTCGCTGTAATAGTGGACGCAGTCCAATTTGCAACCATTCGGACACACTCAGAACAACAATGAATTGCACGAGATGGTTGAGAACTAAAAAAGCGGGAGTTGGTAATGGCCTGCATGGGATGCACCTTTTCTCTGTATTACAGATGAACGGCTGTTTAAATTCACCAAAAGTAAACAAAGAATTTAAGCGGGATTTCGGATAGAAATGAATTACCACGGACAGAATGTAGACGATGAAGGACCGTGGAATCGGGTGAAACTATTTTTGTGTGGATCGTGTTTCCTCAACTTTGCGCTATTAGCTAAACTTCCGATTGATTTTTATTTGGGATCTGGATGGTCCCTGGTTTGCTATTTCTTGTTCCTGTCCATATTTGCGGGGCCCACATTTTATATTCAATTTTTGGAGGGTTCCCAGCTGCACAGCGGGTTAGTAAGGATATTCAGGTGTTACAACCCTTGGAGCAATGGTGAGGTCTATTTTTCCTGGAAAAAAATGATGTGACTTATTAGTTGGCGCTGTCGGCTACGTATTTGTCAACTTGGTCCAATCGGTTTTGGATTCTGTCCATCTGACTTATTGCATTTCTTATATATTATTTGCGCTATATCACTGCGATGGGAGGCAATGCGTGAGTTCGAGCTATATGTGGAGTTCGTGTAATGACGCATGGGCCGAAGGTGATTGTAGAGAGTACGTATAGTTTTAATATTCTAACGTATTTAGAGGATACGAGCTTGTATACTCTGGACCAATGGCCGAAGAAAAATTCTTACTGTAAGTGTGGTTGCAATTTGCAGTGACTGTTGTGACGTATATATCAAATTTCGGCCTTTGACTCGTCTTCATTCGCTACTATTATTTTACGTGGGTCACGCAGTTAGCGGGGCAAAACTTTCGCTTCGGTACATTAGGCTAATGAGTGTATGCGAAACTGTCACCGGGATTAGGGCGCTTTTGGCTGTGAATATTGTATTGTTCGAGCAAGTGTGCACTGTTGCATTCAAATTTTAATTTTTTTACTATCCCTAGCTAGGCCGCAAGGACATCGCATCAATGACTCCGCCGTTTTGGCCATCGAAGCAAGCAGTAACGTATTATACCCAGGGAAAGATACCCACGGGGCCATTAATCCATAGATATGTTTTATATTCACTGAAAAAACTTTAAAACAAAAATGCACCACACAACTACTAGCATCGGCCCAGAAAGAGGTATATCGAAAGATGAGAGAGACTCGTAATGGCATAATTTTGCAGGATAAATCATATACGAGACCACTGCAGCGTATTTAATGAAGAGTAGAGCTGGTATCTTTTGGGAGAAAATGGATGAACGAATATGAGAATCTTCCAAGTTGAATTCGTGTGCAATTAGGTGCTTAAACTAAGTGTAAGGATTCTTTAGGATTAGAGGAAGATTTGCATGATAAGTGCATAAGATGATGAGAAATTTTTTGAGAAACGCTACAAACCGGTTTGGAAATAGATTATTTTGCAATCATTTTTATCCGCTGAAGACTTACCGTCGATGGCTAACTGAAGAGCAGGGCTCATTAGTAGTCCACAGTACAACACAGTTATCTAGTGGATAGAAGTCACCATACACTGTCCAAAGATTAATTCTACTTTGATCTCTTGGGCGTTAAAGCGAAAAAATGCGAAAAGCACATTTGCTTTTGCGTTGCGTCTGTGGGTTAAACCAGAGAGTCTGGTGCACTAAATAATTACCATTCTTTCAGTTCAGCTGCACATTGAAATCCCTTGAAAAAAACGCTTTTCCAAAAACCCGCAAAAATCCAGCGCATTAGTAGTTTTCGGAAAAAAGGATGAAAGTTAACGCGGTAGTCACAGTTAAACTGGGTTGAAAACAGTGGTGACGAAAAATTTATCACCACTCTGCGTTGGATTGCAACTGCCCGTAAGGGACTGATTTGAGGTGACCAGGAGAGATTTCGGTCTGGCAGAGGTTCCATTGACGGCTAGATGAACGCCAAAAGACACAAGACATCGAGAATTTATTAGTTGTGGATGGTCGGATGCTTTCGACTCTGGTTGCTGCTATGTTTTCTTCAATAAGCTTTCTCAGTAATAAATTCCTTGGATGTTTACCAGCACTATGGGGTTTTATATTCCCAGACGTGTGGGTGTATGTGACAATACGGGAAGCCCTGTAAAATTTTCTACACAAAAGATGATGCCTGACAAGGATGCTCATACCTGTTTCCTGTTTGGTTTCGTGATTAACAAGATGAAGAGGCCAAATGTACAATTTCTTCAAAAGCTTGCTTTTTAAATAGATGGTAACGAAAACTTTGTCGACCTGGAATATGCAGACAACATTCCAATCTTTCTTGAAGAGGAGAAGAAGGCGAGGGTGATTTCGACTAAAATGACCAAAGTCATACCAACCTTTGGCATGCACTCTTCATCCTCGAAGTCTGAGATGGTGCTTCTGGACATGCAGTCACTGAAACGCTGCTTAAAATCCAGTTACAGACACTCATGTTTATAGGGTGTTTTGCGTATCTTGGACGCTGTGTACTGTTGTAGATTCTGTACAAACTGTGATGTGATTAGATCATAGAATGTGTCCAGTACTGCGTAATGTGTCAAATTTGTCTTGTTTGGCGCAAGCTAATTTGTCGCTTTCATAGAGGAATTCTGTTTTCATGACTAAGTAAAAAACATAGGCAGAGAGGGCGTCAAGCTCTTACCTAACAAAAAGTTATGAAGGTAATAACGAAAAGCGTTCCAGATTCTGGTCTACATGCACGCTGTTTTACAAGTTGGGGGCGCTGCAAGCGATTACTGCCAATGCTTGTTGGACGTTACTGTTTTGAGTTTCTACCAAGATTACCTGAACGGATGCCGAGGCGTAGGTATCTCACTTTAATTGCAGTAGGTCAGTATCGGGTCCTCCATCCACCTACTGTTCCTTTTTTGAAAATTGGCTTTCAAATATATTATGGCTTTACTGCAGCATGGTATATCTATCTAACAAATTTTAAGGCGTTGGTTTTAACCATCGTTCTTGTAAAGAAATCACTCTCCCTGGCTATTAAGCATATTTTGTGACAGAAAATTGGACGGGTCTTTATGATGTTTATCCAAAAATATACCAAAATCATTGCGTAAACATAGGACACCAGGATTATATTGGTAGTTGGTAAATTGCTAATTCATTCTTTTTATAATATACCAATTGGATTTCAATTTTGGCTTACGTTTACTATGTTTTGTGAATCTTAAAAATCTCACTTCATTTTCTCTTGAAAAAACATCAATCAAACACAAATGGCAGTATCTCTGTTAGCTGTTGATGCATGCTTTTTGAAGATAGTAAGTCATACGACGTTAAATTAATAAGATGCACCAAAGCCTGAGAAGATGCTTGGTTGGCAGGCGATGTATTAGTTGAACAACTTGAAAAGCAGCTTTTGTCTGAACGGCAGTAGCACCAAGTTTGTTTCCTTGAGAATGCCAAGTAATATAAGCCAGCAACTTCATCTTTTTAAGAAATACGTTAGGAATATTGAGAAAGGTGTGATTGACCTTTCTGTGCACCATTATTAAAAATTATATTAGGAATGTTTTGCAACACTATTCAAAAGGTTTTTAAGTAAGTTTCAACGACTGAACATAATAACAAATGCCAGATTAACGAAAAGTTTGTTTGTTGATAGTCATTTAGTTGATGTGGCTAATAAACCATGACAAACCCGAAATTAGTCAGAAATTGTTGTGAGCTAAAAAGTTGCAGTGAGAATATAAACTCGCTGTAGCTACTACCGGTGTTGATTACAGGCGTTCAAGATAGTAACGTTCCATTTTTGGCAGCAAAATGCCCAATTGGTGGATTTATGTTGAAGAGTACTAATTGGTGCGGCCGTATAAAGCATACCATATGCCTTTTATTTAGGTTCGTTGACAGAAGAGTGGTCTTTAGAATCAGATGCCTTAAAGATGGTATGTACGCTGATAAGAAAAATAAAAATCAAAGCGCAATGTCTTGCACTGTGTAAGTCATTATGTTGACTTAACGTCACAGAAAAGCAAGTACTGCATAAAACAACCAAGGAACTAAAAGGCTCCTCAGTTTTCTTGAAACGGTTATACTGACGCTGTCAACTGTTATAATCACATAAAACGTTGCTAGAAAGGCAAAGAACAACGGGCTCTAAAGAGAACACAGACGATTTCGCAAAAACACTCCATACGGTAAAAACTACTTGTGGCCTCAAAGTAATTTGACGTGTAGAATGCCACTAAAGTAGCTGTAAATTGCTATTGTTTGCAAAGCATTCCAGTTATCGAAACAAGGGCAAAAAACTGCGCAAAGCATTCGCAGTGGTCTATTTTTTTAATTATCGACAAAGCTACGGCATGGTAACCATTTGTAGATATCATATGGTGATTAAGCAACACGTACACATTTTACGAATTGCCCGAGACCTGACAACTATTGTCCAATTTATTGTGGTCGTCTTAGTACATTCATATTTAGCTCTTTCGTTGAATTATCACGGAATCGCCAAATCGTTTTTCCTGCTATTCCGGGTTAAATTCCTGTTCGCAATAGTATATGTTAAGTGTTAACGTGACAAAACCGATACGTTGCACTAAAATAAAATGCACAATTTTATCCATAATATAACCAATAGTAAAGCACTTTGTAGTATCGCTAGTGAGGGAGTAATATTTCTCAAGTGACAGCCAGTTGAATGGGACTACGATTTTGGCACTAAAATAAGCCAAACTCTTGAAAATGCGTTAGGTCTAGTTTTACAGCAAAGGGCTGCTACTATAACAGAATGCCCTACAGGCTTTTTTCTACTGTATTTTTTCCAGCAGCATTTTACGATCTTCCAAACAGTGTGAGTGAAGTACAGTCACAGCGGGCTTAATTTGGGCTTTGCTTTCGTTTTTTGTTCCGTACAAACACGATCAGGGACACTATCCCTCAATGTGGCGATCAAAACAAAAGTGCCCAGTTGTAAAAGTCTATGTTTTTTAAACCTAGTATAAGTGATCGATGTAATGGAATGGGTCAAAACTCTATAAAACGATTGACATAAAAGAAAACAGATTGGCCAGATATGAATTTCATACTGGTCCACATTCTGGATCGTTATGAATAAGTTACACGTTGAGGTAAACAAGGCGGTAGATAGACAATACTACATGACTTCTGCTTAGTTCGGATATTGAAGTGTCTGGCCAGAAAATAAACTTTAGAACAACAAAACCCTAAAAGCAGCAAAGTGCAAGAGTGCTTATTGAATGTAAATTTTGAATGCGTGCATCTTATCCACCATACGTTGACTGAATGACAGGACAGAATACCATACAATGATAACAAAAACTATTTGACTTTTGATCCAGATCCGTAGCCGTGTTTAAGCTTTAAGACCCTGAGTTTTGATTATTTTTGGTGCTGCTTGTACTTGGCTTAGATTTCTAAAAATAAATTAAAATTATACAACCGTAAATAATAATTGCAAAAAAGCCAGGGGCTAAAAACTCGTAGTTCTGTTGTGGGGCTTTTACTGCCCAGGTTAAGTTTTGATGGGTCCTAGAATTTTTAGTCTAATCACCTGCTGCTGATGATTGTAATAAGGTATAGCTTTTTTCTCATTGGCATTAGAAGTTTGTACCAAAAACTCACATCTAACGCCAAAGAACGATAGGTTATTTTCAAGCCGCTTTATAACAGGATTCAATATAGCTCGGAAAACTGATGAATCAACTATTGTAAAGCTGATTGGTTAGCAAAACATACGGTATGATGTAGTTTTAAGGACTCGCAAAGGCTGCAAAATGCTTTGTTATTTTGGCAGCTTGTCTGCGCAACATTGATCTGAAAATCAGAGTCAATTTTAGGGGTCCTGTAAAGTAAAACGTCATTAGTTGGTGTCTCGACAAATGTATAAATACATTTACTTCACAACTATAATTGGGCTTTTTTATGGGGCGGCTTTACTTCCTGTTATCTTAGTTAGTTTTACTTAGACAATAAGCGGCAGAATTTGTTCCTCGCAATGCTCCATACCAACAATCTTTCAGTAAATTTTTAGGTGGAATATAAAGGTTATATTAAGGTTTTAGTATTTCAAGATGTTTTTCTGAATTGTTGACGTGGGATTTCATTATTGGGGCAAAGGACATATATTTTTTGCTTTGCGATATGTGAAAAATATTCGGCGGGTTTCCTTTTTTGTATGCTATTAAAGGAAAACAATCGTGAAGCGCATTTATGAGGACACTTTTGGTGAATAACTCAGGCTTTTGGCTGATTTGCTGCCTTCATTAAGAAACGGATTTGCTCTTGCATCGAACGCGGGAAATTTAAAATAGTTTATCTTTAATTTTTAAGGCCTTTGAATCCTGCCCATTTTAATGAAAGCGGCTGGTAGTGTATGACGTACGTAGAGTGCTGCACAAAGTCAGAACGCCTGATCATCAACAAACATCATTTGTTAGAATGGAAAGCCAAATATTCAAGCTTATCTGCATGTTTTTGCCGATGGTATATGTACCTGGAAAGTTCATTAAAATTTATACTAAATAACCACTCATGTTCTGGCACACAATACAAAAACCGGCTAACTGCTTGAATATTCTCTACAGTTGGCTCATTGCTATAGCTCTACACGAGATGGACTCAAATTTTCACTGAGTAGAGTTTGTGGAGTTTGGGGAGGGTAACGTAGCAGTAAGACTTCACTCGGCTTTTGAGGCATCCGTGTAGCAAAAAACACGTTTATTGTTTTATTTCACTCTACACGAGTCCTTTATATCCTTTTAAATGAACGTTGAATTTCCATTTGAATATTTATTAAATTCTTCTCTACCTCGTAACAGAAGCCAAAAATGTTAAACTAAGTCAGAAGGGGAAGTTTTTCTTGATCTTGACGTCAACATGCTGTTACGCTTGCTGCGTTTGCACAATGTTTGCCGTATCTAGGCAGCGTTATTGATGAGACGGTAGAATCAGCTTGTTTTAGTTGTCAGTCTGATTAAAGGTTACCTTCTACAGTTATTCAGCATATACTCTTGTTAGTCATCAAAAGGCATATATGTTGTAACCGTTAAAACTGCATTCGCACCTCCATGGTAGTCCTGAAGGTGATTTTGTTTACCAGGGGATCTAGTGCTGCCGTATTCTTACAAAGCATCTGACGAAAATCCTCCACTGTTTAGTGAGAGTGACTTATTGTATGACCCCTTTTAGCCTTTTCATTTCTAAAGGGAAACAGTTATTTTGTTGAAAACCATGTTCTTACGGATATCCTAAAAAGATAGCAGTCATGTGAAACCTCAAGTTAGTGATGAAAGTGTTTTGGTTAGTTAATTTTTCAGGCATTACAGTGACAGAAGTCTTATCGCTCAACCTCAAGTTATCTTTTTAATCCAAAGATGGCGTCACCTCAAAATCTATCTCAGAAACTACTGCATTATAATAAACATTAATAGATGGGTAGAACTTCATCCGAACAAAATACCGTCTGTGGTAGCTAGGAAGGCCCATATGAAATCGTATGAAGCTTCAGGAGGCAAAAACAAGCCACTTTCGATTTTGTTAAAAATGGACTGAGTCCTCTCACACCCACAAAACACGATAGGGCAAGTTACGTTACTTAAATTTTACAGTGGTGATGTGACACACAGACCAAGATGACAAATTAATTGACCATTTTACCACAAAATAACACATCCGCTGATCACAAGAAAGCCAGTGCGATGTAAAATCGGGCTGCTACATGGCACCAAACTCAAACGCACACAAAAATATCCTCTATCACGTCCGAATGTTGCTTTTGCTAGTTGTTTCAAGCATGGGTTACCCAGAAGTCTCGCAGCAGTGCCTGAGCTACTATCAAAAACGTGGTGAGCCGGATTGATAGCTCACGCTACTTTGCTCAAATATCGAAACAATTAACTACTGTTGGTGGTGCGGCTTATGTCAGCCTTAACATTACCTTGCCCTATTTCTACCCTTACTAGTCTACCATAAGTAAGGCACTTCCAAGGGGTGCCAGCGCCTTTGATAACCATAGTTCCTTCACCGATGCTGAGAGTACAGAAATCCAGTGTGATATAATTAGGTTTAACGGTCGAATTAACCAATAAACCGATTGGATTCCATGAGGCTCCTTGTTTCTTTGTTCAGAATATTTCATCCTTGGTGTAACCTGTACATTGTGCGTTCAACAATTGTAACAGTTCATTGAGAGTTTGGCTAAAGTACACTGATGAACCAAGTCCAATCATAAGGACCTGTTACGGAGATCAGCTTATACCAGCACCTCAGCACCTTGTGAAGCGTCATTTGATTCGCTGTAAACCTTGGGATCCCTGATAAAGTGCCTGGTTTTCTAGAATGCGAAACCTCTTGGAACCATGATCAAGTTGAAACAACAGTTCATCAGTAACCAACCCAATCAGGTTACCATCTAAATGTAACTTTTATCACTCACTGGGAACAGAGATAATTACATTCCAGGCGCTTATCCTCTGGACATAAAAGACATGTCATATCAAAACCCCAAGAACGAGGTTTCCTATATTATGCCAAAGCTGAGAAAAATGCTACTTTAAAAATTTTGTGGGATGTGTATTTCAGCCACTCTAAACGAACGCAGCTGTCCGACCATCGGTCAACCACAGTGTTTTGATGAGGATTACTTACAAAGCACTTAACAACAGAGCACAGATAAGGGCATCAAGAACACCATATCTTACTAGAAGGGAGTACCAGAAGTAGCCAGTAAGTAATAATGTGACGTTCAAACAGCCCAGCTTGCATGTGCTGTCAAGTGTTGCTTACACTTTCTTGACTAATACACTACTCGTAGATATGTTGAGGGTTTTTTGACAGTTTACTACTGATTTTGCAGTTCCTTGGACTCATTGAGTGGACCTTTTCTCTGAGGCTTCATTACCACTATGATATAACTGAACAAAAATGGTACACGTTATTTGGATATTACCAAAAGACTAGCACGCAAAGTGTGAAAAACGATAGATTCGTTCAAGTCCTTCGTCAACATCAATATACTTCGCGAGAAAGTGTATCCATTCACCGCTCATGGTTTATAAGTTCTGAAAAGGAGTTCCTTGCAAAGCGTAGCGAAGCATTACTAGCCAAAACCGCCTTGGAGAAATAATAGATTTCCATTAGCTTACTGATAAAGTGCATGCTAGGTTAGACGAACCAAATAGGAGTTTGTTATATAAGTCTCTCTTGTAGACACAACCAACCATTTAAAAATACATAGCATACATAATTCAATGCCTGTTCACTTGTTACCTCATATTTCGCCTTCAGTTTTGCTGTTCATGCTTGGTGTCGTGTTTTCTTTGTTATCATCGTCTTGAATGTCATTCAGTCGGTTTCTCTGTGAAGCCAATTTGACGGAGGACAGCCTGCTCCGTTCTGAAATTTACGTTAGACTAGCCTCAGATTAACCTAAACCGGAAGATGACCACTGTGGCAGTTCACATCTTTGACAAGAAGTATCCTTGCTTTTGCTACACTCAAAATACAGTCCGTTGCGGTTTATTCCCCTGTAGTCTATCAGAAACAGCACTTTTGGAAATCATTTAAACTCTTCGAAAATCGCTTGTTTCATACGAAGCAATGTGATATACAAGTAACATCCTCAGCTCTTTCTTTCTGTTATAGAAACTATGTTCTGATGCGAACTTCTTCGGCGATACCACTGTATGGATTTCCTTCATGGTTTCAACTACCTGGACTCGTGCTCTGTCCGTATTTTGTCGCATGGTTGCTCATTTGTTTGTTGGTTTTGTTCGGGAGAAAGGGTTTCGGATTGGTGAGTTTCTAAGTCGTGTTTTCTTCTTTTTGAGTTCACTTAAAAACACCGTAATGTCTTTTAATTGACAGTGGTTTGTGGAAAACAGTGGAGGGCTATTCTAGAAGACGGTGAAAAAATAGTCGCATAGGTGACATTCTGATTTCCAAAAGTTTGGTGCTAGCTACGCCACCACAGATGCTGTCCGACGTTGCGTGGATGAATTTCACATTGATTCGCCAGATGGCTATAGGATTAGGGTGTAAGCGCCCGGCCGTTAGCGCGACCTTGTCCAATGTGTAATCGCTATTTCAGCTGAGAGTACAGCCTTTCAAGAAATGAGATGTTGCTAGTTGGACTCCCTCTTCTGATGCTTATTTTTACCAACATGTTGTGCATCCATGCAATTTGTGTTAAAAATTTAGCCATGTCACTTCCGTTCCAATCAAATGTCTGGCGTTTTTTCCTGCTCAGAGGTGTACATTCAAAGTTTAAATAGACAAATTCGGGGTCCGAAGAATAAATAAATCTAACGGCATTGCTGCTTTGTTCCGTAAACATTCTCCTATGATTGAAGCCGGAGTGGATTTTTTCGTCGTGCTTAAACAATAGGACTGGAGCAATTGCTCAGCTTTCAGAAAAGCAGCTAAAGCAATGAAAATTTGTTTTACTGTACTCTAAGCGATTTCGTGATTGAAAATCTCCCCGACAGTGGTAATATGTAGTTCAGTGCTACCTTCAGTAAAGTGGAAATCGAGGTAATACTATGACTCGAGGAATGGGGGGATATATGGATACAGTGGGTTATATTTGAAAGAATAGGTGTGTGAGTCTATCACCTCCAGGTGAGCTTTTAAGTATTGTGACTGACTAGCTGATGACTTGTAACAGGTCACTTGCTGATCTTATCCTCTTGGGTTTACATCGGAGCCAAGCGCAAACGCACCACACAAACCATCCGTGGCTCTGCTACTGTGCGCAGGTATTCTGGATTTTGAAGACTTCTGAACGGTACAGAAGTCATTTACTGTGCTTATAACAATTTCTACACACTACTTGTAAAAGGAGATAGATTGTTCTCTGTTTATCGGGATGGACAGGATAAGACGTATCAGTCATCCGATCCAAGCCTGATGTGTTCACTTCACTCTGCATTACCACTCCTTATATTCACGAGGCTGTCAAAACCATCGGCATCACAATTACCGTCTTTCTTGAAATTTAATGGACTGTTGTGTCTAGTTACTTTATATCCTGGATACAAACCTCCTCCTACCACTCGCTGGTCAAATCGCTCTTGAAACTATTGGGCCCGTCGAGCTGCGCCCATGCATGTACAGCTACTTTTTGGCATCGACGCATTTAAGTGGAAACACGAGTTTGAGAGAGCAATTGTTATTTCGTCGTTCACATTTAGACGAGTGGAAACTCCATATTGGTTAATTTGTTCCAAATTCGCACATATTAATCCTACGTTATATTATCAATGCAATTTTTGTGTTCATCAGTGACCTGTGTAGCGAAAACTTGCAGTTGCGTTGTGACCCCCACTTGGTACACTGCTGGTAGAGATTTTCATAGTGCCTGCAAACGCCCCAACGCGATCTGAATCATTACTACCAAGGTGCGAATGACTTGCTTTTGTGTAGCCGACGGCAAAATCGATGCGAATCTAACAGCGCCGATACATTTTATCACAAAAGAAGGAGGAAAGATTACCCTGTCGCTGCTAGGTGTCTACCATGTGCGATAAGCAAACGGTTTCGCATAACAAACACTCTAATGGGAGAAACGTAGCCAGTAAACCACTTCCCACAGATTGGCTTCACTGAAACCTGAAAAAATCTGGTTTGATGTTCCATCTTTAGGGTTAAATGGCTGTTACAGGACGATCTGACGGGAGTACGAAATATAATCATGAAAGATATATATTCGAATCGATCTATCGACAAAAATATGTGGAAAATTTCTGCCGATGCTAATGATACCGAAGGCAGAAAAGAATATATCCTTCTGGAGTCCCCGTTTCAAAGATTGTACGTCCCTGCTTTATTTAGATTTCATCTCCGCCCCTTGATATCGTCATTAGTCACGCTATCGTTTCGCTTTTTTGTGTGTCTGTACACTTGCCGCAACTTGATTTATTTTGACTGCTGGAAAGTCGCCCTAGCATTTTCATTGTTCCAGTCCCTAGTTGTGGCCTCGGGTACGCGCGTGCACATGACTTTTGGATTCTTTAATCATCTCGCCTGGTCTAACCAGTAGTGTCATCATCATCATCATCATCGACAGCATGACATCAATGTTCAAAACCGATGCTTCACTGCCGTACAACCCAATTCATGGTTGTACGTGGGCTGGGATACTGCCAGGGCGCCCACACCTAGACAGGAGGACGATTAGGGTCCTCAACCAAAGCCTTTGGCTCAAAAGCCTAATTGCAAGGCAGCGATGTTTGGCGGGAAATGCAAATGCATTACCATTTCTACGGAACAAGTCGCCACATGTTCCAACCCCCAACCTGGAGGGCCAGGAGACTGTGTTCGTCAGACCTCTAACCATTGACCAACCTGGTGTGAGAGATTCTGCGAGTGTCGCGGGACACTCTCCAGTATTGCTCAATGGATCGCTGAGGTGTGCAAACCGTCAGACCACGGTAAGGTCCAGTCTGTTCGTTAGTGGCAGTGTATTGTTAGCCTGATAGCTCAAAAAGATACTAATCGGTCTACCTGAGTGATCATCGCATCATTCGAGTAGACTATATTCCGTCCCTCCATGATTGCTGTAGTGACCGTTGAACCATTGTTCGGTCTTGAACTGTATTTAGAGTGTGTAGCTTGGCGATCCGTTGAATTATTCTGTTTGTTTTTAATGAACCCGAGTGACTGAGTTGTTTTTGTCTACGTTCTGATTACTCATTCCTTAATAGTATCATAAAATTTAAAGTCAACACGTTGGTTCTAATATATTGGGTTGATTAGCTACATGTAACTCCGTGTTCCAATCACGAAACACCAAAGTGACGTCATTGTGCAAAGGGAACAGCACCGTGAAAAATTTTCTGCTGCGGCTTAACTGGTATGTCCTTCAGAACTCGTTGATCTGTGGTGACCGTTTCGATGGAAGCTTACACTATTCAGGTGCGTATGCAAGACGTTTAGTGTTTGTCTCGCGGCCAATCAAGCTTTCAACTCGTATCCACAGACGTATCCATCTCATCGTGAAACAGCTACTGATGACACAGGTGCTAACATTTTGATCACAGGCTATCTTCCGGGTAACTTCCATTTAGTTTGTTTCGTGGACTGCATCAACTAACGCCCTGGTAACAGCAAGAAAAGCCTTTTCTTAGGAAAAAATCGACTTAGAATATACGCGCCGCTTCATTTATAATCCAGATTTTATTATCAAATATAGGCAATGGAGCTTGAGTTTGACTGAGCCGGTTTTCATACTAAGTTTAAAGTCAGCCACCTTTCTTTCGTGAAGTGCAAACTTTCGATCCAAGACTTCAGCTCTACTGGACCGAAGCTTATAAGAGAATAATGAAAGTTGCGAAAAGAGTTCTCTGCTCGATTCACGAGACAAATTAGTCCTCCCACCATGTTTTTCTTTACACACAAACGTTAGACTGTCCTCTGAGGTTGTTGATATTCCTATATGTCGAAAATTCTCTTTTTAGAACGTCAAATCCATCTGTGAGCGGAAAGGCGTCATGAGGTATTTTAATAATACTCTAGATTTTTTCGGTTGTTCGGTAACCGGTGATTCAGAACGTGAATTGATGCTGAACCACCATAGGCAGCAAAGTGACGATAGGTTTTCGTCCTCGGCTTTTTCAAACTTTAGAAGCCATTGGAATTTGTCAACTTTGTGGAGTTCAGTCATTTTTGGGATCTATGACTTAATGTGATCAAATGGGCGGTAAGAGGCAAGACTGTCTAGGTAATGAAGCAGGAAAGAGAGTTACTTTTCTAATTTGCAGGCTAGAAACAAAACACCGGCCTAAGACGAGTCTCATAACCTCATTCGAAGGGAACCATGTGTAGAAGCTTGATTTCAGTAGGACAAAATGTAGAAGGTAAGCATATACTTGCATTTATTCTCTGGTTACAAGACCTGCTGATTGCAGTTGCTAACATCAAATTTGGTCGCTCTTTCGACCCAGATGTCAACTTTCTCTGTTCCGAGCTAACCGACAGAGTGAGCTCCTTATTGACGAATTTTGTACTTCCAATGCTCTTGGGTCGATGTGAATTGGGATGTCACCTGAATCAGGTACTCCCTCTTTATCTGCTTTACTCTAATCCGGTAAGCTAACTGCACATGTGGGACGCATGTGTGTGAGTTATTCAACGGGGATAACAACCTCGTATATGGTAGCTGATACAACGGTTACTTGGTGTGGAAAATTTGGATGAGTCTCATCATGTCAGAAACGGCGGAAACTTTGAGGGAAGGTGAACACACGCGGGTGCAAAAACCTCTCTTCTAAACACATTTCTTTCCGTTTTGGATCAGTCATTTTCGTGAATACACACCAAACTAAGGAAGAACTAGTCACAAGTTTGCCTTTGTTTTTGTCTCAGCATCTCTGCGTATCCTTGGCTCTGCCAGCAGATTACCAATACTCTGACAGTATGCGCTGAAGCTTTTTGAATTCTCACATCTGAACATGAGAGTGTTGGCGCTTGGGCGATGGGATTGGTTGATACAACACGCTTGTGAGCAATAGCCTGTGGAAGAAACTGACTAATATCAACATAATCCAACTGAAAACGATGGAATATCAGATCTTCAGTGTGCATTCTGCTATGAGAAGAAGAGTTTTCGGGCAATGCGCTTCAAGTTGAAATCGTCGCAGTTCTTTGTAGACAACATGGTACTGAGTAACATCTTTCGACTTGCTGAAAGTGGTGACTATGTAAAGAACAACTGATTCATTTACGTGTCATAGACATCTTTTGAAGAAGGCAGTTTATGGAGATTGAACGGAGCAAACGCTTCGACTCATCCTTTTCAAAATAAGATGGTAGAGATGGATGAAAAACATTCACTCTTCGATGATAAATTTTTAAGATCTGTTTGAAGGAACACTGACACAGTTGCCATATCAATGGCTTTTGGCAGTATTTCGGCATGAACCATACGTGGTGCACTATAGAATTCCACGTAGAAAGAGTATTAATTAGCGAGTTGCAAATCATGACTGCGATCAATGGTTGATGGATAGTCATAGCTCTTACAGAATATTTGCCTGGGTTTCATCAACTGAGGAATATTATTAGCCTCATTGAAGTCCATTGGTCGGTGGAAAAAGTGGAAAGAGATTTGAACCAATGAGATCTTCGTAAAAATTGTCAACTAAATATTGGAAAGTTAAAGAACTGTTGGCTTTGTTTCTTCTATCTGAGTTTTAACACAGTTGCTGAAAGGCAACTTTATTATTTCAATGCTGTGGTTAGTGTATTCCGTGGGGCTTTACGCATAAAAAAGTAGATTCTACCTCGGAACATTCCGTGATTTAGAATTTTTAACGAAAACGTGAAGAGTGCCATTTCCACGACAGTCACACCCACCCCTCCAGATTTATAGTCCCGATTTGTTAGTTTTTGGGAACATTTTACCTGGAAGGCCGTTATTAAATCTGATTTCAAACAAAAATTGTTTCATGCTACTCATTTTAAACCTACTTTTTCGCGCACCGTCGAAATAATATTACCCCATACATTTTCATCCAATAGGCTTGTTTGTACTCTTTAGTATGGAGGTTGTTCCATTCTGATGTCAATCATAAGCATCAAGGTAACATGCTTTTCATAGAAACTGTTATTTGTACCGTTCTTGAGTTTCCTGCACATTTAGGTGTTGATATTTGAGTATTATTGCAAGATTTTCTTACAAAATGGCCGCCAACATTTACGTAAACAGGTCTGTTGTGAGACTCATTCAATTCAGGTTTCGCAGTAGGTGACTGGAAACACTATAGTGTTGCGAACTTAGTATTCACCTCCACAAGCCTCAAATTTATTACTCTGACAAAGTGGAGACAAGCTGTTCGTGGTGACATCTCCGATATGCACTACTCATACAGGCACAAACTGGACTCTTCCTACGTTTTTGTTAAATTATGTACCCAAATACACAGTACAAAAGAAAAGGTATACATAAAGGTAGACATAGACTACCGAGCTCCGGCTCACTGGCCAAGTGATCTATCAACTGGGCTCTCTAGGATGCATGGTCGATACCACATTCATGCACTTGAAACTCATAGTGCTTCTGCATGTCCTCAACCCAGTGAAACAACAGGTAATGGCCATAAGGTCCATCTCCCACCAGACGGACCAACATTATCTGAAAAAACTCGCCCAATCATGGGAGACTCAGGTCAGGCATCTGTACGCTTGAACTGGGATTCATCCTGTCGAGTTCCGAGATGATTTTGCTTGAGCTGACCTGCTTGAGCTGTATGAGTTGCACAAGCAACTGATGGCTGTGAAACACTAATAAAAGGAAATGAGAAAGTTCCACCACTCTGACGTACACGTTCTTTGAAGAATTCCACTAATCGGGAATACGATTTGTATCAGAAGCCGGTTGCGATTCTTATGAGAAAAGTGAATATCGCTAATTCTGCAGATTGGGACAAGGATTGTGTTTACTCACTGTGAGATAATTCGTTGTGCATATGTGATTTTTGAGCCTAGATAACCGAAAAGGTCGATTCCTGTGCATCCAGCCTGAACTGATTAGGATGGTGTAGTGGCCTCTGTTTTCCGTGAATGACAGCACAAACACCTATGTGCCAGGATCAACCAGTTTACTTGTTATCAGTTTGTAAAGGGTATTTGAAGGTTACGTCAAAGGTTACGTCAAAGCAAAACCAGCCAACTATTTATAACTCCCTTGTCACTTGAACTGACCAGACACTATTCCGAGTTCCTGTATAGACATGAATTATTCTGAATGTCTTTGACAGGTATGAATCGTAAATGGGCGGTGCAGTACTCCTAACTACCATATCAGTTATTCCATATTTTAAATGGTATTATTAGTGTTTCTACCGGTTTTCAGAAAAATCAACGTTATCAATGATGAAATTAATCCCCGAAAATTTCTCCGCTAAGCCATGAATGGCCTTAATTTGTGTCGAGTGGAATTTTGAAATCTGTTAGAGGTGAAAGTGGAGGAGGAGGCTGAAAAGAACACATGTTTTTTCACTCTTAAGCAGACATCGGAGCTTCCCAAAACGAAATGTGTCAAAAGCTTCTAACTCACCAGCTACTTACTTTGAAATGAACGCAATTATTATATCCTAATTCTGCACCTTTGACAATTTCATTGCTTATATTTACAGCCCATGGGTAGCCTTCACGTTAGTTGGGCTACTTGGATTCTGGTCAATAGAACGCGAAAAAAATGAATCACCGTAGTGTGCTGAAAAAGGTTAATAGTCTGTTTACCAGCGCACTGGGAACGTCCAAGTGTTGCTGACTTATGGATGATCCTCACGAGGTTTATCCGGACGCATCATTACTAAGTGCACTGTATTTGTCTTGGTAGAAGGAGTTGTTTATTGGAAAAGTGGATTCAAACACAGTTTGTTCTTATTGTTGCGTACCATGTAAAATAGCATAAATTAGGTTTTGTTAATCTGAAAATATCGGTTGCACCTGACCAGATGCGCTGAAAAGGTCAAGTCACAATTTTGACAGATCTGGGGAGTACGGACAATGAAACCCCTCCACCCTAGGATTGACTGCCTTCCAAACTAACATCCGCTGGATAGCTCTTCGCAAGCAGATCTTTTTCGACTAGAAGGAGCGTTATAAAAAATGAGCCCGTCTAATTTTTTATGTCTCTAGATCAAACTATTCCGGTTTCCATTCTTTCTTCGTTTCACTCAGATGTTGTACATCCTCTCTCCACTGACAATTTTCTTACTGCTGGGTATCGTCATACAAGTTGGTGCTGAGTATGCAGATTCGAGAGGCCAACTTGGTGGTTTTATGAGCCAGTTCTTCTCCAACTTTGCCACACGTATACCTGTGCAACAGTACGCTCGGGACAAATTTGAAATCAAACCGTTGATTTGGGTAAGTGCGAGCTGTACAGAGAGAACAACCAAATTCTGTTATCTTTGGACGTCTTTGTTACACTCTAAGTGATTTATTTTACAGGACGTCACTGTAAAACTGAGCAAAATGTGTTACAATATGGGTTATTTTTTTATGTACAAAACTTTCACACTTTTCGTAGCAACTGAAGTTACCTGGGAAGGTAAATGAGATGGAATACCTTATTTAAAACGAGTCAAAACTAGTCGTGGTCAGTGTGTCTGATTTTCAACCGTTTGGGTAACCTGAGCTGCAATAAGAAAGGCTAGCCTTTTCACAGTGGACAAAGACTTCTCGGTTGGAGACTGCCAACGAACAATAAAACGAATAACATATTTATAGAGTTTGATTGCTTACAGGCAAAGTATGGCTACCGCCAGTTGACTTAAATTACCGCTAAAAGGAAAATAGCATAGAGCGCTGGGTTCTAGGGAGCTGCAGAAGAACGCTAAGCAACTTATCGCATACCGTACTGACAAGTACTCACCTTAGATTTTACTCTGGTGTGACTAAATTGCACTCCCCTCCCTATCTTTTCTCATGCGAAGATCCACAGGAAATGAACCGACGATGCTAGATCTCCATATTAGAGAGGCTAAGCATAAAATAAAGTGACAGCGAATAGCTTCTGTTCCTCAGAGTGTTGAAGTTCTGCATCGAGATTACCCATGGTTTGAGAACAAAAAACAAAAAAAATATTGCTAGGTGAGTGCGATACTTTTGTGATCGAGAGTGACATATCAATAATTTATACAGGATTAAACTTAGGGTTTGCGGTTTATCTGAAAGTCACTTTATAGTACCGGGCTTTAGCAGGATTAGGTTCTACTACTATAGGTGCTGTAGCACGCAGAACAGTTGGAAACAGTGATGCTAGCTTCGCTTCATCAGGCGTGACCACCATCTACTCCGCGAGCCGTCGGTCGCAGCACCCAGCTGCGGAATGACAGGGTTCCTGTAAACTAGACAAACCTCTGGAGACTACACAATGAGCACACTACATAACTGCGATACGGTTTGAACAGAATTGTAGATTAGAGTGATGCGAAGACTGATAGTTCTAGGAGTACAAGCTTCTCTACTGCAAAAAATGTCTAGTTCAGCGTAATATACCTTCTTCATTTACCAGTGTTTTTCAAGTCCATCCTATCCTATTTAACCCGGTGGCAGAAGCCGACATTTCTTATTCAGTTTTACCGCGTTAATCTCAGGACGCCAAATGTAGGCATCATTTATCTCAGTTACAAAAGTCTTCCGTAACGAACTTAAAAATACCCGGTGTTCGTCACCGAAGTGGAAAACGTGTCAGACGACTCTCATTAGTCACCCTGTCTGTAGTAAAACACCTACCCTAAACGAATATTTAGTATCGCGTGAGCGCGAGTAGTATAAGTACCGTTTTGCGTTTATTAGCTGTGAACCCTACGCGTTGAGAGAGTAAAATGTGAACAAATATATATGCAGCTTTGAGTCCCGTGCTACCAACCAGAAAAAATTCCGATTGATTAAGTGAAACCACTGTTTTCTTTGAATTTATCCTTAGTACCTAAATCCAGTCAGGGATTTCATCTCCTCGGAGAGAATCGTCACACTTGGAAGCTTATTTGTTGTGGAAGGAATGAGGCAAGACTCCCGCTACCTTGTACGAGTCGGGTGGCTTTTATAGACCGGACATCACTTTCAACATCTTCGATAGCACAATATTGGTGGTACATGTCTATGCTTCATTGATGTGCAAAAGTAATTCAATCGAAAGTCTAGTAACAAAAAAATTGAAAGAGGACAAAGATGGTTACTTAGTGTTAGTCTGCAGTGAACACTTCGGGGTATCTACATCTTTACAAATACAATCTAACAATTTAGAAAGCAGTGACAACAAGAAAATGGCTCCGATGAAATATCGGTCACTTTCAGCCAGGTAAAGCAAGGAATACAGGAAAACTATTCTAGAAGGCATATCGCACTACCAGCGTCCCCAGACCACCTATAGTCACTTACCCCTCGAACAGATCAAATGATGACCGCCTGTCTGCCTGCACCACTCTCTAAAGCCACATATAGTGACGCTCTTTGCAGTAAACGATTACTCGTCATGTGCCTCATCATTAATTCGTAAGCACCGGTTTCAAAATCTCTGGCATACCTTGCTTAATTCTATTTAATACGTATGAGAAACACATCGATATTTTTAATTCAGATAATGAAAATTTTCTGAAGTTGTGCGCGCTACACATCTCAAAATTAGTGGCAGGTGAGCAAGAGGCAAATAGTTTCTTTTCAGACTTCATCTTCTCTTATTGGTAGCTGTTGAGTACGGTATTCAACTAATCGCTTGAGGCTCATTTGGTCCTACAATTCGTGTAGAGTCCTCAGACACCTGAAATGAAGATTTTGATGAACAAAAGATCAGTCTTTACTTTATGCTGATTCAAACAACTGTGGTGCTAAAAGCCGGACAAGAATGACGTTTCCGGAGCTATTTAAAGGTTTTAGAAGGTTTGCTTTCATCTATTCCATCGGAATGCCTACGACGAACACTTCCCACCCGATAACATTCTCGTTAGTGACTTCCTCTGTCAGACACCAAGCAGAACCAACAGATTTGGCCACAGAAGGCAAACGATGATTGGGCGTAAAGCGTCTATCGCTTGAACTAGCATAAGCCACGCGCAGTCTTTTCTACTCGGTCTCATAGCCGTACTACATCTGAATCGCTAGAGCTGCATGCTGAGGGTTGACAATGTCGACGAAGCCGTAGCACAAACTACCATCGGTGTTCTTGTTCGGAATGAGTTTACATTGACGGATGGGACCAAAGCGTTCAAAGGGTATCTGAAGGTCGTTTTGATCGTGGCTTCGTGGTAGGTAGACTATGAATAGATTCGTCCAGGATCGACCCTAATTGAAGAATAAACTGCCTAGAGTACCGATGGCGATCAGTTACGTGAACACATTGAGTCCAGGGTGCTTTATCCGCGCTAACACTTTTTGCTAGACAGGCCATTTATACCTATCGTTGGGGAGCTGGAGACAGAATCCTGGAGCAGCATTGATGGATGGACGACTGAAAAGCCGCCATTTAGGCAACCATTTGAGTGCATTTCGCGAGAAAATTATCTCGATATGTAGACAACCTCTAAATATCAGCTGAGCAGATGTGAGTCAAGCAGCACACCTTCCAGACCGAGGCACACGGGATGTCTTGCTCGAAAATAACAGTGAGTAGTGAAGACAAATATGCTACCTATTTATTCACTGCTGTGAGAGCAATCACATTACTTTACAAAATTGACGGAATCAGTAGGGTTTATGGGGCATATCCGAGTTTACGGCTAAAAAGGCAGTAAGAACACTTTATGATCTTGAGAAATGACATCTCGTCATCCCAAGCCAATTATATCGTTTTGTTTTCTTGATTACTATCACTGACCAAAAAGGGTCGACCCTGAGAAGAGTGACTTAACGCATTCTATAAGTGGTGTTTCTTCTACGAGAAAAACCACAAGATTCGGTCTCAGGCGCCATGTCATGTGATCGATTTTGTCACAGAGTGAACGATGCCTTTGTTTGCACACTCACCACGTACCAAAACACACCGGCGCACTCGTTTGCTATTCCGAATTTCGGATGTTCGCACCGAACCAACTGCCTGGTAGGAGACGGCATTGTTTAACTATGTTCGGAAGACCAATTCACATTGGTGATCAATTAGTAATCGATGTTCACCTGACTTTCGACTCTGAAGCCAACTGACAAGGTGTGGACCCTGTGCCGGCTGTATCCAAGGTGAGGGGTGACTTGACATTCGATGAGATGCATCCAGGTTCTCCAGGGTGAGATGTAATTTGCATGCTCGTAAACACGAGAAGTGACCTCCGTCAGAGGCTTGGTAATATTGACCGAGCCATTGGTCAACGGCGGCAGGCAGAAGTATCAGTCAGCAGGTGGATATACTTTAAGCTTTCCGTTGGTATCCAATCAAAAACAAATTTTTAAGGCCTTGCTGTCCGAAAATGCAGACACGTTGGAATTCGGAAACATCACTGGATTTCGCTATCGGTTGACACTTGTTTAGTTCTGATGTCCTGTGAGTCCTGGGTGTTTTTGCAGACATTAGTTGCGAGATTGCATTGGAATCACGCAGAGATGAAGTCAGTTTGTAAGGTATGTTAAAAAACTAACTGTTGGGGGCCATCGGTGTAGCGATTCGAAGGTGGCAATAATTCGTGGTTCATGTGAAGGATGAAATGTCTGCTGTACCGCATTTGGTGGGCTTCTTTACGACGAGAATAGCATTTAGCACGCCCTTTTCCATTCGACTTTAGGCTTTCTACTTCAAATTAAGTCAGCGAGATGTATTACAGACAGCTTTTTGAATCAATTGGAAACCGCTACAGCTTCGGCGCACCAGTTACATATTCTGCTATGTTGAACAGCAGTTCAGTGAATAAAAGGCTGGTACATGTTCATTATGAGAAAAAGATGTGTGACATTCGTGTGTCATGTTTCACTCAGACAGTCCCTCTAAAAACGGGGAGTAGAATGGCCTGATTTTCGGTGAAGAACGGAGCTACTAATATATGCATGAGAGTGGATAGGTGCCACCAATGGCATTGCTTAAGAGGTGAATTTTGTGACAAATGATGCAACCGAAATTTGAGGTGGTGACGTGTGACTAGCCAGAAAACCGAATCCTTTAATTCCTAAGGAGAATCGCGCAATTTACGCTCATTCTAACGAGAGCAGAGAAGTCAATGGAACCAAAAATAATAAGGACTGTACAACCACACCCGTCTATCCGTACTAGTTTGCTGTGACTGGATAGTACTCAAATGTCATTGAGGAACTAGGAACGTTTACGAATGGTCTTTTCTAGACAGAACAGAACAGGAAGTCGCGTACTCACTAAATCGAGCGATGGCGCGTATGTTTTGGGACTAAATAGTGTGACTGCTGGATCGATATCTTCCTGATCTGTACGGACAAAAGCAACAAATTTACGTGAATATTCGTGGAAAGCATGTAGTGGTGTTGAACAAAGCGCAGACACTGAGCCAACAATAGTCAAATTATTCGAATAGCATAGTTAGCTGCGGCACTCTGGATTTCATGCCTACTCTCATTTGTTATCGTTGGAGCAGTGTGTAACTTCCCCTAGCTGGAAGAATAATGAGTTTGAGCCTTCGTTACTCATAAGGTTGCTGAAAATTCATCGGCAGCCCACGACCGGTATCACCCTTTTTGGGGCTCATCAGGTAGGCGCAGTCCCCGGGTTTCCGTCAACCTTATGTTCTACTTGAAACCAAATTGCACGAAATTTGCGAAATACACTCATTTGCAAACCAATTCGGTTTTGCGAGAGACTCACCTGGAACCCAGCTGAATCCCCGATCTGTGATGTTTCCAGGCAACTGAATGTGCTGCACCTTATGAGTAGTACAGTACGAATATACATGTATCGAGATATCTGGAATATTATAGCGACTAAAACATGAGGTGGCCTGGTGCAGCACATTCAGTCGCCTGGAAACATCACAAAAGAGAGATTCAGCTGGGTTCCAGGTGAGTCTCTCGCAAAACCAAATTAGTTTGGAAATGAGTGGATTTTGCTAACTGAGTTTAGGCCTTGTATATCGACGGGAATGAAACTGGAGCTGTTACGAACATGCCAGGAATCTAAAGAACAAGCGAGTTTCGGTATGGTATGGTTTGTTTTACTTAGACCGGTTGAAAACAGCCCAGAAAATGAAGATGACATGTGTCGTAGAAATATTTCATTATTTGTACTTCACGGGGACTTGAAGAATATCAGCTTAGCCCCAGCGATCCACTCCATTTTTTGGGATTTTAGCGCACGTTTGACATTACAAACAAACTGGGAGTGAAAAAGGGTCTCACCTGATTTAAAACCATCTCTAACTCTGTGTAGCTGGCTTTGTGAAATTTTATTCTGTGTAACTGGCTTATGACTGCCTCCGGTTTGATATAACGAGATCATCTACGTGCTGTGTCACTAGTACTCACTGAATAGTTTGTAAGGTAACATCCACCACTTAACCTAGGGGAAAATTTATGTGGGAAAAACAGCGGAGCTTAAATCCGAGTAGTTTTTCTGAAAAAAAACGACATCCACCATCTCATTCCACCACCTGACACACTTGTCTAATTATAGCAAGGTGCATTTCGTGCACTTTAGTGTGGCCACTGACATGCACCAAATGGAAAATTAATAGTCAGAATCAGAAGTAGCGTCATTTGAACGGAACTTTCGTGCTTTTAAGGGCAAGCTAGTTCATCATCTCCGGTATATGTGGAGGATACAAATAGGCCGAAGTGGACCAGTGCAATCAAATTCACCCAAGCCCAGGCAGGTAAACTTGATCGGTTGGTTAGCTCGATAACGGCCAGTTGCACCGATTTCTCCACCATGAGCCTGAACCCTGAACGAGTTAACGTCAATTCACCGGGAGATTTCGTTACATATGGTTGTCTCAGTGGGGCGATAACTAGATAGTGTTTTGTGAAACGGATACCTGTGTGGATGACGACAGAGTACCGGGCACTGTTTGGTCAGCCTACAGATGCCTGCAGCACACGATTCTGAAGAACGTCAGAATAATTTTGGCTAAGTTTCATGAGTTCCAAGAGGCCTTACATTTAGATGGTCGACAACTCTTGGGATATTGACATACGTGCATACGTGATGAAGAATGGGCGCCAAGAACATAGATGATATACGTAGAGGGGCTCTTCTCTGGTGGTCTGTGTTTACTTTTTGCGAAGACCCCTTGCAGTTTTGGCTAGCAGTAACCCTCGGCGAAATGTTGTGAGAGCTATTGATAGAGCACCACGCCAATGGTTTGTCAGTTATTCATATCAGGTCTTTGGCCAAATAATACTTGATCTCACTACAGAAACGTGATAAATCCCTCGAGTATATGTCGCCTTGGACGCATAGTCGCGTTATTATGACCTCACCCGTGTTGGCATGCCACGAAAGCTTTGACGAAATAGTTTATACAATTTGTAATGTTATGGAGCAGTATCACTCTGACTATCCAAAAACTTAAACGGTCATTTTATGCTATATGCCTGTTGTTTTTAGTGGACTGTTTAGAAAAGGTCGTTTCACGTTAAAACGTCGCAGCTGGATTTTATCAGTTTGCGGTAATACGCCGCTACCTCCCGACGAATACATACAGAAACATATAAAGCTTCCCCAGGCAATTCTTCAAGATGTTTTGCTGGTCTATTCCATCCGGAAAAGTCTTTAAGTTACGTCGATGTGTATCCGTTTTCTTACCACCTTTGCGCACGCATTTTTGCAGACACCACCATGTCCTGGATACAGTGCTTATCTTGAAGGTCGCCAGAAATGACGAAAAAAGAAGTTGCCTCTGCCTTCTTGACTAAGCAGTGCATATTGATAGAAAAGATTTGAAGCTTTTCGTAGCATGCAGATGCCAGTCCTTGCATATTTACGCATCTATTTAGGCCTGGAAATGTAAACATGTTCTGTTAAAAACATCAAGTAAGCTCCAACATATTCACGAAAGACCGACCTACAGAAAACTCGAGTGCGTAAATAAGGCTTGTTCTATTACAAAGGATTCGCTACTTTTTTGGCAGTTCAAAGGCCATAAAAATATCGGAAAGAAGACAAAGCACCGAAATGTACTATTTTTAAATCCCAGGTCTTGTCACAGAATTGGAGAGCAGAAAAGGAAATAAACATCAACATTAGATGTAATCGATACTCAGATAATTCCAATATGTCTAGTTTATTGAGTTTGAACAGAGAAAAAAGCCAGCTATTCGATGCAGTTTAATTCCAATTTAGCAGTCAATAAAAAAACGCAGTCACCTATCAAGGAGAATACATCAATGAATGGGAGGTGATTCTAGAATGGTAGCCCTAAAATTGCTTGATGGGCTACACCATTTCTAAGAGCACACGGGTCTCCGCTGCTTATCCAACTGGGTATCTTCCAAACGCACACTCTCCCATCATTGTTGCCTTAGTGGAACGACGGGAAGCACTGTTAATGGATACCAAAGAGGGTAGCAAAATCTGACTGCGTTCTGAATTTTGAAAATCTATCTTATCGAAGTTTAACCTCCAAATTTTGGTTAAGGAACGCTGCTGATAATGTCGGGCACAGAATTATCTGGGTTTTTGATACCTGGAATGCAGGAACTCATTCACAAACATCCCTTCATCACACAGTCCGTATGATGAATTCGGCTACCTTAGGTAACAATGCCTATAGCCTCTCTGACTTACATTTGGGAGAACTTGTTTCTTATACCGGATTTGACGAGATCAGTGACTGCTGTCCCGTATCCCAACAAGGTGTGCACTTGATGTTTCAGAAGCAGTGATGTAGAAATGAGAAATGTATGTAGTAAGACCCTGAAAACTCTAACTACAAAATATTTTGTCTCCATTCTGACTCACCAGAAGGACATCGAGGGATTTGTCTAACACTAAAACGTTGAATGACTGTATGGGGCAGTAAGTACGGGCTGCGTCAACTGACTCACAACGGTTTCAAAGGATGTTTCTCGATGCAGGTTTGCTTGCTTACCGTAATCAAATATGTTTTACCTTCCTACACGGATCACCCCGTTGATCAGTAAGAACCAGCTGTAAAGTTAGTGAAATACACTCGTTTCCTTACCAAATCTGTTTTGATGGAAGACTTACCTACAAACCAGATGGATCTCTCGTTTATTATGTTTTTATGTATTTGAGCAACTGAGCGTGCGGCTCACTTCTTAGTTGGTACGACATTCGATATATATATATATATATATACATATATATATATATATACTATGCGTAAGGTTACTGAAAACACTTATACAGCCCACGATCGGTTTCATCCCTTCTTGGATTCATCAGGTAGGCGCAGTTTTCAAGTTTCCGTTAACCCTGTGTTCTACTTGGACCAAAATTGGAAGAAATTAGCTAAATACACTCATCTGCTTACCGAACTGGTTCTGACGGAAGACTAAGCTGGAACCCAGTCGCATCTCTCCTTTAATATGGGCCGCAAGAAGGGCAAAACCGACTGTGGGCTGTTCAAGAGTCATCAGCAATCTTATGATTGGTGTCTCTAGCTGAAAATGAATTCATTTTCAGATAACGTTAGTGGAGTTGACAACACAAAGTTCAGGTTGTATGCACCTGTTCATTCTGAAGGAAAGCTTGATTCTATTCAAGCAATTCAGCAACGTCACTTAGTATGTTATACGGCATTTTATTTGATCCCCATTTTTCCTTGTTGTATCCGACATCACATAGTAGCATATGTCTTATTTTTGTTGCTGACTTTCCACCCCGATGAAATTCGAAGAACCCTTTCAACTGTCTTTGGTTTGATAGAAGTTTGTACATTCTCTCCGCAGAGTTTTTTTGGAAAAAGCCTAATAAACGGAAAACTAACGAGGTGATTCATGTTCATGGCGTATATGAAGTGCCCATTCGTAGCATGCATCGTAAGATCCCGCTTCGTCACCGAGATTTTGAAAGTTTCAATAATGTTTTAGAGATCCTAAGGGCTTCTTCAGCTGACTTTTTTACTGAAAAGTCTCACCACTTTAAACCTGAGAAAGTTACGATAACGCCTATCGAATTGTCAGTTTCTTGTTCATCTAGACACACCTTGTGCTAGCTACTTGAGGATCATGTATATCTGTGCCACTCTACATATGCCCCAAGAGGGTTTCACTGAACAGCAGCTGGTGCTGTTTCAATAATTGTTTTATTGAACTTGTTCTAGGGACTATGTTTCAGGAAAATCTCAGTTGTGAGGAACTTTGCTGCTGCTCATGATTGGGCCGCATGTGCTACTTGAAGCTTAGACTTTGGGCACTTCTGTTCAAACGCTTAGCGGGCAACTGGATGTGGAGACTGTGTCCGTTGCAAAGGCTTTTTAATCAACATGAGTTTGACAGATGACCAGCTTTTTGGCTGATTTACGGCCATACCGTCCGAGAAGAGGCCTTTTAAGTTCTATGAATCCTCAGCACAAATCACTCAGTGTGATCACTGAATCCGCTTACATTTGTCAACTGGTGTTCTCAAGATTATTTTGGATAACTGAGCCGCTTGGTTTTGAGCCAAGTAGCCAAGACTGCTGCAGCCGAACCTGAGGATTCAAAAAAAGACACAAATCTAAAGGTCGTATCGTCGGAATTTGAACCGAGAGCTGATTCGAGATGCAAAGCCTAAAAATATCGCATACGTTAGACTTGCACAAGTGAGTGCTTGTGGTTGCATCGTCTCAACAATCATTCCCTACCTAAACGCCTGTTAGAAAGTCGGCATGAAATTCTGGAGCTTTCCGCTCAATGCCCAATCTGAAATCTCTGCTGAAAGAAGGTCAACAAAGTACAGTACTCATGTGGTTTAGCACGAATGTAATTTGAGTCCAGCTCTTTCTTTCCTTGGTTTGGCACAATCAGAAGGGCGCCAGTACTCTTAAAACGAGAACGATGAGATCAGTAAATCTTCTAGTGATTTATCTCTTAAGAGAGTTCACATCGCAAGCAGGGCTAGTAAACCAGTCCTACACATTGATGAACTCTTTTCGACTGAAATAGACCTGAATTAGCCCACATTTAACACAATGTATAGAAAGGTTCCATCGCCGAAATACCGAGTGAAGTTAATATTTCTGGCTGAGTGTAGGGGGAACTTGTGGTTATTACTATAATATTAGACTATATCTTCGTGATAATTCACTGGTGCTGGTGATTCATACTCCAGTTTAGTTGGACAAAAAGTCAATAGATATGCCATGAGAAACGGCGTCTGTTGCACATCAGGAGTGCGTGTTGCGTACCAAATAATGAATTTCACCCCACACTCATGGAAGCTGTTGAAAACCACCTAGATACGAACAGAATTCCATTCCATCCGAGGTAGGTAGGATATCTTCAGTGCTGCTGTCGATGGTCACCCTACTACGAGGAAACAACCGTATCGAAAAGGTCTCCGTGGAATAGGACCACTTATTCATTATCCTAACGCCGTTTATCAAGATTGCGCGTAATGTATTGGCCGTGAACTTCGATGGCTTGCTCAAACTACTCACAGTATGTTTCCACTCCTTGTCACAGGGCCTGCTCATGACGTTTGTACATCTATCGCGTGTAGCAAACCTTTGGACTGGAGTGCTTCCGATGTTGGGCAAGTTTGCGAATGGAGACGGGAAACGTAAACACATGTAAGTCCTGGCGGATAGATGTCTCAGACCTGAAACAGGCCTGCTATAAGTTTCGCTTTTTACTCTGTAGGAGGCGTAGCTAGTCTACCGGAGCCCTCCATTGAATTCCATAGGCAAAGTTTTACACTAGACCAAGAACTGCCAATCATGAGGTTCTCAAATGAAGAGCTCCGCTTGAATGTGCAAGGTTAACAAATGGCAGAGGGTAGTGTGCGACAGCTAGATGAACGCCAGAATGGTTCGTATTAATTTCCCTGAGACGCTATTATAACGAATAAATCCTGGGCTTTTAAATCCAGGTAGGTATATGGTGTCGTTATTTAACCTACAGTTATTTTCTAACCCCATCTTCACGTTATAATCAAACCGACATGCGAACCGGAAAGCGATATCCATAATAATGGCGAATAACCACCAAAAACATAGTATGAGCTCAAAGAATGATGAATAAAATCGCTAAAAATAAGGTACATTATTGACAGAGTAATCAACAAGTGAAAAGGTAGTCTACTTATCTATTCGAATTGTGCGGCACATGGTACTTCCCGGTGGCCCAGGCCGAGGAAGGGGGTTTGGTTGAGGTACGGCACTTTGAGCCTTTGACTCAAAAGTCTGACCCACAAGGCAGCGGGGACCCTGCCCCTAGCCTCTGACTCAAAAGTCTGATCCATGAGTCAGCGGACGCTGGGTTTTCTTCAGGGACCCTTCCCGGAGCCGATTACTCAAAAGTATGACCTGCTCGGCTGCAGGGGATTGGCCTAACCCGAGGGCGCAGGGAATAAGGCATTACTGTCTCATTTCTGATGCGGCTGCGCACAGCAGGTGCCTTCTGAGCAGCACCGGGCTCTTCGGTATTTACTCTCTAATTTATCAGCTCCAGCCTCCAATGCGCAGCTACCTACACCACCTCCCCGAATCATCGGTGAAGGAAACTGTGGCAGCTACAACCATTGTTCGACAAGTACGTACGCATTGTAGCTGACAATGATGATGATGATGACTTATCCATCCGCCTACCTATTCGGTAATTAATTAATTTATTTATCCATTCACCCGCTGATGAATTCATTCATTCGCTCGCTACTTAATTATCTAGTTAATTGTCTCATTAATTCGTTCGTCCACACATTAATCTACGGATCCATCTGTTTGTTTATTCATTCCGCCGACCGCGGACGCGTTTAACTACTAATTAACTGATTAAGTGATTGTTTGCCTAACTAGTTGGTTGAATATTTCATTAACCCACTCATTTATTAGCCTATTTTACCCGAATTCAGACCCCATTTGTCCCCGTAGAGGTTTTTTTTAAGTTTCTGAGGCATGGACCACCGAACAGATACTGATTTTAATTGGTATTGGTAACGGCAATGGTAATTTCGTGTCAAAAACGACCTGATTGGTCCAAGTAACTTTTAAATTTGCCGAAATTTAACCAAGAGCTCACCTAGTCTTTCTGTATCGAAGATGAGCTCATGTTCCAGGCCGATGTAGACATTGCTTACTTTACCATTCCCGTCGAGAAACCCTTCAAGCAGCGTTTATTTATTCAGACACACTGCTAATATTCCTATGATTTCCATGAAAATCATATTGGTGTTTTTCTCTGTGTATCAATTCGTTTTTCTTTTTCAGAAGCTGGATACCTGTCTTTTTGGGCTTCGTACTACTTGCCCCACTGCCTGCATTACTTGTAGTTTTTGCCACAGCCTCCTCATACGACCCAGAGTACCTCCGTTGTCACCTTGGAACAGACTGGATGGCCCCTTTCGTGATCGTGCCTCACATACTTTCAAAGTTCTCTAGTCATCGGACTCTTGCAGTGTCATATTTTTGCCTCCTTCTACTTTGTATCCTCCTGTCCACGGTAAGTGAGTGGAGAATCAACAGTGGTAAGAGAGCTGGGCCGGCGATGGTTTTTGGTCTTGAGTTTGATTACCTAAGGAGCACACTTCGCATGGTCACTTTCGCTGACAGCTGGAGTTTAGGCGAAGTTTTCTGAGACGCGCAAAAATATCTTGAAGACCTTAACTGAGGGCCACCTCAGTAAAAGTCAAATGCACTGTCCAGAGAGACCGTGCTGAAAACATACCACCCGTTGGAAGATGGCACTTATAACTGGTCTCTCTAAATCGTTTTTATCGGTTATTCCAGTCGCAGAGGTTGGCACTCTAGAGAAGATTTTTCGGATGGTCTTCCTAGATGTGAACAACTGGATCAGTCTTTTGTTTCGACAAAAAAATCCTCCTCTCGTTCTAACCGGTTTTTGGTCTGACAGATGCCAAAATTTTTTTCACTGACTTCTATCTCGCCTGAAATTTCTTCAATGCTCTCTCTCTCCCAGTCCCTTCGCCTGCTGGCCACTATTGACAATATTTTGGACATGTTTATGGCAGCCGACAGTTTGAGAAGACAGAGACGGAAGGTACACTGCACGACCGTCCTTATAGTCGTACTATTTCTCAGTGTTCTGGGAATTCCGATGATTTGCCGCGTAAGTGGCTTTTTGGTGTTTATACTTTGTGTCGGCAGAGAGATTACTGAACGCTCGACATCCGTTTTCGTAAACTTTGTGTTTACTGTTTTTCTGGGTGTCTACCAATAATCACCCTTTTTGCAAGGAAGTATTGTGCTCGTTTAGGTATAATTATAGGACAAGGCTGACTTCACTAGGTAGAAAGAAGCGCCTTTATTCATTAAAATTTACTCTGATCCGTTTTAAAGGAAAATAAGGTTAGATGTCTAGGCATCTGCATAGAATGTCCCATCGTGCAGCTCCCATAGTTGTTTGTTCCAGACATTTCCGTGCAAAGCGTCCCTTATTGGATTTGCTATCCTATGCTCAGGAAGGCAAACCCACCTGCTTCGAGTAAGATTTTCAAAGCGCAATGACAGCAAATCCACAGACAACAGTCTACTTGGTGGAGGACAGTTGATGCCGCTTTCGGAACGGTGATTTGCAATACTTGTCGTTTCTATTACTCGGGCCGTTGTGTCGCAGGACACTCCTGGAACAAACATGCTTAACTGGTCCAAACCGCATGAAGCTACGAAGTGCTTCAGTTACCTGAGGGAGACTTAGTCATACACTGAAGAAGCCTTCATGTTCAGATTGAACCATACCGTATTACGTTTGCGATAGTCTGATGGATTGCTGCTTCAGGAACAGAATCGCCCACATAACTACGCCCACTCAACGTCTGAACGTGCGCAACCGATTACACATTTCAATACACGTCTGTTTTACGTTGCTCCCAACTGGAGGAGTTAGGACTAGCAAGCCGTAGCGGCAACATCTCCACAATCTATGTAAGCGCGTAGATATCCCGCACCGTCAACAAAATAAACTCGTGCCGTTTACAGTCGGGGCACTTTGGACATAATAATTTTGTTTGATAAACTTTTCTCCAATTCTCTAATTACTCTACAAAATAAAGTAGCCTATGAAGATTCAGTGTGCCGGTTGAGCAAACTACGTTAGAATATGGATTGGCTGTCAACAAGCTGATCAGAAATAAATTGCACGAATGCGCTGTGTCCGTCAATAGGTTTTTGTTCCACTCCTCCAGGCCATCGCCGGAATTCCAGGTAATCCTTGTGGTTGTTCTAACGCACAATGTTTCACAATCCTTCATCTGATATTTTCGAATACGATTGATTTTGATGTAAGGTCTTGGCTTCGTGTTTTGACTGCCAAGACTGAATACATGTATTGACTGCAAATGCTTCGATAGCCTACTCAAAGCTACTTCTGGTAAGGACGGAACTTTGAAGTCAGCCGGCTCACCAACTATTCAGTTAGCTAACTTATAGAAGCGCTTAAACTACATGAGATGCAGGTGAGCTAATGACCAATGAATACCCAGAGGGTAATCAAAGGCACTCGAGTTCTCCTTCTTTTGATACGGCAAGTTTCCTTCTTCCAAAATCTGAAAAGGTTTTCAATATCTTGGAATTTCGCATCACTCGTGAGTAATAAGCTAGGATTTACATGTTTCCGCACACCATGTTGTTTTGAGGAAACAACAAATGTTACGGTTGGCGGGTAGCGAATTAGGTGGTGGGAATAATCGCACAAGTTTATAAAATAGCAAATCGTCAATACGTTGCTTAATGATTTCTGCCAATGGGATTTCTAAACACAATTTACTCTGAGTTGGGCGAGTATTTCGATAACGCCTTCCTATTTGAGTAGTCTTCAGTGGATATAAACAGACGTAAAAAATTTCTGTTCGTTTCGAGGAAGGTTGTATACCATTCAACTACGGGAACCAATTTTGTGTCATCTAACAATTTACATGAGAGTACTGACCATTCGTCGCCCGACCAATCAGTTCTATTGGTAATCTTTCGTTGGATGTTCTTCATACGGCGTTTCCAACATAACCAACTAATCCACTTTTATGCAACCGTTACAGGTGTGTAATCACATCTGCCAGCTGAGACATTATCACAGACAAGTGCACATCATACAAGATGTGGTAGAATAATCCCACACCACCATGATTACATCCCTAACTAAAACATAAAAGTACTTTTGTTCGACTAATATGGTTGGAGTACATTGCAACTAGATGCGTGAATCGAGTCTGATTTGCTTCCCATGTTCACATAACTTTTATTGGGAAATGAGCGTTTACTTCCGAATAACAGACCTTCAGCCCACTTTAAGTGATCAGTCGACTGGCTTTTAGCGGGAACATTTTTCAAAGTGAATTGAAACTGATTATAAGCGATCTACACAAAATGTCAAAAGGGTCATTAGCATATTCGCTTTTATCATCACTGTCATCGTCAACATCACCATTATCGTCGTTACCATCAATAACGGTAACACTGGCTTCGAAAGGTAGAAAACACTAGTGTATTCTGTATTCCTGATTGTGTTACTTAGTTCCACTCTGTCGATTAATTTAGCCAAACTAAATAGCAGCTGTAAAATACCCGATGGTGAACAGAAAAAATCAATTTGTAAACGTCACAAACGACTTGGCTGATAACTGTTGGTTTGAGTCAAAAACAGTTTAATCCCCTCTGGTTTCAGTCTGGATTCTTCTGGATGCGACTGGTCGAAGCCTATGCGGAGCGATTAATAGTGGTACTTGCAACCATACAAGGTGTTGGTTTTCTCGTGGTTTACGGTGAGTGTACAGCTGGGTAATGTATGCCAATTGGTGAATTTCGTATGTAATCCTTAGGCAACGCTGTTCTATTAGCGGGAGATTATTAACCCTCGTTTGTTTTTTCGTGGGGCAAAGTCTGACAGACTCAAGGAGCTACACTTTGCAACTCGCGTGAGCTACTAGTTGGTGTCCATCGCTTACCTGAGATAACAATTCCTTGTGTTTGCTACCAGAAAGGCCAGTATGCAGGCGCACTTCCAGGATTCAAATCACCAGTTGGATGCAAAGTTACTTACCTTCTGAAGTATGGCTTCCATTGAATTAAGCTTCAATGGAGTGTCAACACTTGATCATGTAATGTGACTAGTGTATTTGAATGATGAGCAGCATTATATCTTTTCCAAGTGCAAGTTAATCAGTCGTTTGTGGTCGGAAGTGTTGACTTTTAACAGCTAACCTGGAGATCACAGGTTCAAATCCCCTTGAATTATCATGACGTCTGCACTGCTGACGATCCCAATTAGAATGAAGCAGATATATAGACGCTCGTCGGATTTTCCTGCATAGATTGACTTCCTCATAGGGCAAAAATTCAGCTAAAAATTTAGCGAACCCCAAACCATCAACAGATTGTGAATTGTTAAGCAGGTAAATCGGGGAGGATGCTGCTTAATGTAATTATTCGATTTGTAGAAGGTCAAAATTTTGTACTCATTCGGTCAAGTTTTTTCCAAATATTTTACGATTTCGACAGAAAGCTTAGGTGACGTTATCTTCTGTTATCGAGTTCTGACATATATGACCAGAGCAACAGAATTTTTCGGGAGATTTTCTCCACTTTTGGTATCTAGACCAGGGAAAGCAAAGTAAATCCTGATTCCTGTTGAAACATATCATCACAACTCAGCCAGGTCATTGCAAAAAAAATCCTTTTGGGATCAGGTAGAGGAACTTCAGAATCACACTGAATGCTGAAATTATCATGCAGACAAGGCATGATTTCAAAATAAAAGCCAGACATTTCTCGAGTATACCAGATGAAGTGATCCTAACATTGAACGTGACCACGTGAATGTGTATTTATAAATCTGTTTTCCCACTGCGGTGCTATTTTCAAAATGACCATAAGTATTGATTATATTGTGCACGGAGTTTATTAATGAACCAATGATACTTGTCTTGCTTCAGCATGAACACAGGGTTATTACTAGGTTCTTCGTATGGGTTGGGAACCATGATCTCAAAACACATCCACGTTTGCTTGACTTCGTCAGGTTGGAACGCATCACTTTCGTTAGGAGCTGACTACAAGTTGAGTGTTTAGAGCAATCAACATCATTGTCGATCAAGGACGTTTCGCCGCAATGTACGTGTGATACGAAATCATCGAATCGGAAATAAACATGGGGAACAACATCCGGTGTTGGACAAAAATGGTCAGCATACTCTTTTATAAACCACAGTAGGTCCTGAGGGACACTGTTTGCAGAGGTTGTGGTGGTTGTACGTATCAAGCAGTTACGAGAAACCAAATATCCACACCAGATTCTGATGGGTATAGTTTGTAACCGTGGATATATTCTGATTTCAGTATTAATAATTAATTCAATCGTGTATGTTCTATAAATTTCAAAGGAATTGGAAGGTATCCGGATATTTGAGCAAAAGGTGAACCAATATCGATATGTAGAAAGGTGGAGTTATCGATCAACCGAGAGTTCCTTCTTTGGCATCAACAGCATCAACCGCTGAGCCTTGAAACCTACGAAAATTGAGTTTAAAAACAAACCCTAACCAGGAATCACTGGCTTTCTGGGTGGAAGGGACCAGGGCTGCGTAGCGCTAGTAACCTAAGAAACTTACTCACTGCTACGCAGTAATTTGGGGCCATTATTGACATTTTCTATTCTGCTCATGATCACGCAGATAGTTCGATATTCCAGCCATTGTATGTCACCTAAAGGAATACCCACTGATCCAAAACTCAACACACCTGTTCAGCATATTTGCACCAGTGATTTCTTCACGACTGATGACGAAACATTGGTAACCAAATCATCAAGCTCGACAAAAAACCAAAAACAACATAAGCTGCAACGAATTAAAGCACCTGAGCCACCTGATCCACAACCAGTGTATTTGTTCAGCCGAACTTTTATCGATCGTCACTTGAACAAGCGATTTGGGAGTCGTTGTAAGTGGTTCAGGGCAAAAGGCAATGTCCAGGCGGGCATGCGAATATCACCAGATGGGCCTCGAGATGAGCGCAGATACGACAACATGGAAGGTTCACGTCTATCCTACTCGTGCGTCTCCATTGTCCTACAACTCATCCCCAAAGCTTACATCTCTAAATGAAGTCTCTATCTTCAAAGCACAGAACATGTCAGAACCCAGCAACTTTCCAAGCTTTTTGAAATACACACACATCAAGCTGTGTATAACCTATCATGCTTCCACAACTAACAAAGATCCACTGTTTTTGTTTTCGCTATTGAAGCTCGGACCGAAGCATCCGGATATGGACAAAAAGTGCGGTTGTTGATTGTAAACGTGGTTTACGGGCTCCTGTTCTCTCTTGCTGCGGTACGTTGAATAAGTCATTTTCTTCTTAATATGCTCAAACCCGTCTTTGGAAGCCCCCACGTGAACGTCCAAAAAGGGACTTAATCAGGGACAGACTATCAATGGTGGACTTGGTTTCCAGTAGTGTCTCCGGGGAGTCGTAAAACTGACATTACACCACTAATAGGTCAGCCCATGTTTTGACCACTGGAAGTATTCTTACACACTTTTTCTCACCTTTGCCCCGTGAACTCTATTTCTCTTTCTACATATAGTAATCGCCCCCCCCCCCCCCATCAAACCAGGTCTTCAATGAGGAGGGATTCTTTTAAGAGAATAACGATTCTGAGTGACAAATTCCTCGGTGTATTTCGATTTTCTGGATGGTAGAAAGCATTGATTGACCAAGGTTTTCACCCAGAACATGGTGAATGCGAAGAACACCAAAAAAATTGAATTTGTGGGACTGAAGTAAGAACTGTCATCGGATCGTGTCACCTAGGTCAAGAGAGTCATTTTGATATAAGAACCGAAAATGCAGATACATTCCAACTATCCACAAGGTTGCTGAAAACAACTGAGCAGAGAAGTTTCACTTATGAAAATATACTCCGGTTTTTCAAATATCGTACAAGTGGAACATGAGGCGGCCTTTGTGCAGTGCATTCGGTTGAAGAACATCAGAAACGCGGGATTCACTTGGGTCTCCTGTGAAAAGCAAATTAATTTGCAAAGGAGTGTATTTGTGGAAACGTATCGTTCAAGTTTCGGTGGAAAGAGTATAATGAATTCTGTTGTAAAACTCAAGTGATTTTGTGTGCTGGGTGCAACGGTTCTAAAGAGAAGTGTTTTATTCGGATGGTAGAAAGCCGAAAGTGCAAGATTTTAAAATGACGCTTGGCAATTACTCAGAAGCCTGCATGCATGTGGACTAAATTGTAAGTTGTATCCTTGGTGCCCGGCTGTAAGATTCTTCTACAGGAGTTTTATTAAACACAGTGAAATTATTTGACAATTTCCACAAGTAACGCGAAAGTCTTTCGCCGCGGAAGTGCGTATAAGTCTGACGGAGAAAAACAAATCAAAGTCCTCGACAAATAGTCTCAACTGCACACGAATTTAATTTTGAAGATGAATTCCACTGAATCCACCTAACTCACTGGTTTCATGAGGGTTACACTGTGAATTTGTCTGCCTCATGAGCTTCAAGAAATGTGAAACCGCTGATGGGCTGTCGTAGGGTTGTCAGCAACCTTATGACTAGTATATTACGTTTAAAAGACGAAGTGATGTTTCGTTGACAGGACACACAACTGAAAGGGTTGCTGAAAAATGCTTAACAGCTCTCGATTGGTTTTACCTTTCTTTGGACTAGACATTCAGGAGAGGTCCTCGAATTTCCTCAAATCTCACTTCCCATTTGAACATTAAAAGATCCTCAATTCGAAAAGAATATCATGAACAGGAAACCCTTCTCTGGTTATACTGAATCTCTCTTCAAAGCCAAATTGATTGGAAATTGAATGTAGTTTATGAAAGACAAGCCAGGTTGGCCTGAGGAATGCTTCACATCATTTCTGTGGGGATTTTCCGGCTATTTGAATGTCACAAGTCGTGGATACCTGAGCAAGATGATGCAAACATCGATTCGCCCTTGGTTCTTATGGTGTACACCGGAAATGTTCACTACGGTCTGATATCTTCTCGTTAAGGAACTTCCCCGATAAGCAGATACAACAGTAGGATTACACCTCAGCCTCATTGTTAACTCAGTAAATATATCTAAATCTTCAATTGTTGAAAACCACAATTTTTTCGAGTAATAAACTCATTTCAAATCAATTTGGTTTTCACGCGAGAATCAACTGGATTTCTCATTTATGACATTCTACAACTGAATGTGCTGCACACAGGCCGCCTCATGTTTCAGTTGGCACGATATTCGAGATATTGTAGTATATTTTCATAAGGGAAGCTACTCACAAGGCTGGTGAAAATTTTTCGACAGCCCACGACCGTTTCGCCCATCTTGGGGATCATCAGGTAGGCGCAGTCTCTGAGTTTCCTTCAGCCTTATGTTCTACTTGAATCCCTACTTGAACTCCTAATGACTGTCAGGAACTCTCCGCTGTTCAGTCAATTTTGTATTACAAATTTGTACGCCAGTCATTTCGTTTGTTTACCGGACAGATCGTCTATGCGTGGTATGCCGTAATCGCAACAAACACACCGACAGATTCACAGTGTCACACTTACAGTCAGGCGCCGAAAGACGATCCGCTAACGAACAATTTTCAATACCTCGGATGGTTGATTGCAGTTAGCCCGATAGCGCTGGGGCTGTTGTACACCATTGCGACGGTATTCAAAAGATCTCAGAAGGAAAATCGGAAAGTATGTCAAGTTTTATGCCTCGACAACCACCATTATTCCAATCAAATTGTGCTTGTATGTTTGATGTGAAATAATCGCGTTTGCACTTTGACTTCATAGGTAAACGCGGCATATTACACTCGTTTTTTGAATGTTATGAAACCCCACAGGCGGAGTGTAGGGCTGATAAACTCTTCCCATTCTACTCACAAGTTTCTCTTTCAGCGATACGTGATCCATATTCCAGATGGAAGATATAGTTTCGAGTGATACGGATGGTTTTGCAACTTGTTGGGTTCATCAAGTATTCCTATGCTCCGGGGCGACGAAGATGGCACTTCACTATTTAAACGGAAAAATTAATCAAGGTCTTGTTTCTCTGACGGTTTGCATTATACTCATGGGATTATCAGACTTCATTTTGAAAGAATCGAGTGATGCCTCACGGCCCAAAAGTTCAGTCGGTCACAGTGGACGTTGGCTGTCGTCACGTGTTACATCATGTGGCACTGTGTCTGGAGAAAAATGGAATCATACTCCTATACTGTCAACATGGGCAGCGCAGTCATTGCGTACGCCAACATTTCATTTCATCTTTTAGCACCCAATTGGTTCAAAACATTAGTGCTGCCTAAACTGTCTTGATTTTTCTTTTCGAAAACAGTGCTAGCTTGTTGTGGATTCAGGCCTCACAGCAACTAGAAGCAAAAGTATTTCGGTACATCACGAAGACTTACGAGGGCTTCCTTGCCTATTTCTCTTCGGCATGATTCACGCTATGAAATTTTCCGCAGTAATGTTCGTTTTTCCTTAAATATTCTCTACGCTTACAGGTCCACTACTGTGGACTGCGAATAATAAAGCATCAGCAGAGATGATAATCAAGAATGGTGACTGTTCAACTAGGGACATACACTGTAGGCAAGTTAGCTGGGATTTCGTCTAAATCGTAGCGAAAAGTTCACATGGCCGATGCCGTCCAGACCGACCATATGGTGCCGTACGAGGCTATTGAAACGGATATAAATAATCCCAACTTTTCAAAGTTATTTTATAGCTCTCCAAAACAAAACTAATGCACTGACTCATTTTCTGCCTCCTATTTCCCATAGTTTTGTGAAGTCATATGCAACGGTGATGCAAGAAGAAATGAACGGCGCTATGTGGAACGTCCGGCGTATTGTTCTGTTGCACAGGGCGATGGACTTCATGATGTAACTTACCAGTGGGGTGAATGATGTCTGGATTACACCGATATTGACTCCGTCCGTATGGTGTGCCAAAAAAAGAGAGACCCTGTTTACTAACTACGTATTTATTCAGTGAATTTTATCTGTTCTTAATAGTTGCATATGAATAATTTGGTACAAGAAAGCCTTCCCAGAAACTCCGTGTGATGGGCAAGGTTGGTTGGCACACAGCCGGCTGAAGTTCATATGGGAATCAATGCGCACAACTGAGAAAGGTCAAAGAACTACGTTACTAATCTCATTTCATACATATAGAATTCCATCTTTTGAATTTTCTCTTAAATGGCGAAAGTGATGTGAGGTAGAGCGCCCTACATTAGTCTGTGGGAACTTGGCCGAAATGACATTTCTGAATTCGTGGGATCGTCAAATGCTTTTGTTCTTGTCCACACAGAGCTTCTTATATTTTCGGACAAAATTATTAAATTATAGAAGTAGTCCGCTCGTCCTCACGCTCTTTTTCTTCACATTGGTGTCAGCATTTCCCACAACTTTAGTAATGGTGACATTGTGATCATATATAACCAAGTAAGCAAAGCTAGACTTCCTATTGCTTGTTTGTTTCAAGTGATTTGTTAAGAAGAGAATGCATGCTATTCTTATTAGCCGATTGCTCGTCCGAATCGATGCCATTACAGGACAGGTTCGCCCTGTATTATTAAACTGCGACGCAAAATCCTCTTGTGCTCTGTAACTTAACAGAGGTAAGTTGTGAAATAAGGGGGATAGTATAAGTAAAAAAGCTAAATCACAGCCTTTCGAGGTTCAGTTTTTTATGGTACCCCATTGGAGAGCTATTCCATCCATCAAAGACTGGTTAGTGCATGCATTCTGTCTCGTGTGAAATGCTGAGCTTCAAAAGTGGAAAGATAATTTTTCTTGTCGAGGGATAGTGAATTCTCAAATCTCTTTAAGATTCAAGGAAATGAGGAGCGTTAATTTTGTCTTTCATCGGTCACATGCTCGGGTCACATGACTCTACGAGGCAACGAAGGTAGATTACTGGTCGATGTTTTTCCCAGTGTTCATGTTCAGTAGGTTCAAACCACAGTGAGGCCAATCTGGTAATGGAAATAGTGGGCAATGTGACTGATATTTTTCATTCTGGGCTCACAGCCTAAAATAACTGTAGAAAATCATAGAATATCCACAGACTACTATGGTCTGTCACGTCATTTATCCGATTTTTTATGTTATTGCACAAGCAGACACGCAACAGCACAAGTGGGACAATGATGGCAAGGTCACACGGATGAATTCAGCGTTAAACAGTCTGGGTGATGCAGAACCACATACGCCTTAAATAACCCAGCGGAGATCTGTGCCAGAAAGTAAGACGGTATACAAACAATCGAAACGACAGACCGACAAAACCATATTTTGCGTTTAATACCAGGCTTTAGAAGATTGACAGTGACAAACTCTATTTGGGGTGGGATCAAAAGGAGGCAACCATATATGGAAATAACTGAATACACAAAGATAGTTTTATGAATGGATTTTGAAACTTCAATCGAGATTCAAGAAGTTATTCCTCACTGAAATCACAGCAGAGCTAGTTCACCCCAGTAGGGTACCGTCAGAACTGCGCACCTCACGAATAGCTTGGAAGATCCAAACCCCGACCTTCCTGTTAGTAGTTGAAAAGCGCGCCGTTAAGCTGATCAGCAGCGTGGCGAACTCGCGCTCAGTCTGAATGAAGCGCGACCCATCCACCACCCAGGCTGAGGGTTTGAACCGCCTTGGAGATTAGTATGCAGTGCGTTGGTGATGATCCCCAACAAGCATGTGCAGTTCTTCTAGGCCATTCGGAGTAGATGGATTTCACCCGAGGGGTAAAACGTCCGCTGAAATAAACCGCTGTTTCACTGATATTGCCTCTCCACTGAAAGGTTTTTACGAACCATACTAAGTGAAGGATTAATGGTCATGCGTTCGTCACCAGAAGGACCACGATAGAAAGTTTAGGGAGCCCTGATCTACAAACTGAAATGTAGCGCTTTCGAAACCATTTTTTGGTACAGAACTGGAGCCACCGAATAGATAAAACTGGCAAAGGAATGAGCACAGTCCTCTAACTGGTCTATGGCATGCGGTGCATGGTGACGTAAGTTCTATTCCTTCCTTTGGCGTTATTGGTCCTAGGTCCTACCTAGGCACTACAATTTCCTTTTTGCTTATTTTGGCACGTTCTTAGAGAGTTCACTTAATATAGCTTAAGACCACCGGCCCAGCTGGAATGCGCCCTCAAAGCAGTGGTCTGGGCACTTTACAACTGCATCGACTGCAAAATTTGAGCCGACCAGGCTACTTAGTGGTTCTCCAGTGGGAGCAATCTCGATGACAAAGCAGCAAGCGGAATTTCTTGGCCTACTGGAAAAAATATTGTTGGTTTAATCAGATGAGGACTGATCCTCATTACTTTTCATTGATTACCTGTTATTTCACTCTACTAATAACAAATGAATATTCATGACATGTGTGTTGGTACCACAAGACCAATTTCATTCCGTGAACCTCTAGGACGTCAGAATGGGAATGTTGCCGAACTCACCGACACCACTTCTTAAATAGTCGTACAGCTTGCAAGACTTTAGCTCATAAACTAAGGTGTACTCACAAATCTGAGCATATCAAGAAATGCCAGTTCACCGTCCATTACTCGGCCACCAGTCTAGGTAGAATCAGTCAGCTTAAACCAGTCAAGCGACACGATAGCATGGGGTGCCTGTTGTGCATCCGTTGCCGCATTTACGAATTATCTGTACTCATCGTTAGTACGCTTCTCACAAATAGTCAGGAAGATTCGAAATCTTAAGACAAAACTGTTCGGTGTGTTGAGAATTTGGAATTTCCAACTCAGATTTTGTCCTGTAAGTGAAGCCAACCCAGGCTGAAAAGCTGAGAAGCAGTGCACAACGGGCTCGTCCTCATTGTGACTTGTCAGCGATGGGCTTCTCGACATAAACTGATTTAGCAAAGTACATTCATTTCCGAGAGACCCACCTGGAACCCAGCTGAATCTCACGCTTTATGATGTTCTTCAACTGAATGTGCTGCACACAGGCGGCCTCATGTTTCAGTTGGTACGATATTCAAGATATCGTATCCTGAAGGAAGCTACTCACAAGTTTTCTCAAAACTCTTCGACAGCCCACGACAGGTTTCGTCCTTCTTGGGGCTTATCAGGTAGGCGCAGTCCCCGGGTTTCCGTCAATCTTATGTTCTACTTGAAACCGAATTGCACGAACTTAGCGAAGTACACTCATTCGCAAACAAATTTGGCTTTGCGAGAGACTCACCTGGAACGCAGCCGAATATTACGTTTGTGATGTTTCCAGGCAACTGAATGAGTCCCAAGAAGGGCTGTCGAAGAAATTTCAGCGGCCTCATGAATTACGAATACACCGGACGAAATGTCCAGAAATCCTTTAAGTCGAATGCTACCAACACACTGCAAGTAGTATTGGAGAAAGAAGAATTCAGGAGTTGCGTGAATCTTTGATTCATGAAGTTGTCACTCGGATAAAAGACAACACGTAGCGGGCACATTGAAGCCCGTGGCTGAATTGTTAGTAGCGTTACATCTAGTATAACTGCGAGTCAATAACACTGCTCGTCAGCCGGCTGTGACCGAACGGTTTGGTGTTCAAACTACCAGGTGGAAACCGACGGGTTCGAAACTCTCAATTTCCTGAGGTGTACACGGACAATGACTCCCAGTAAGGATTAAACGTCGAACTGTACCAATAGGCCTTCGCGCACAATGACTAAAGCCACGTGCTGTTTACAATGGGCTCTGTGTGCATCCATCCGAACGTCCTGACCCGATGTAAAAATGTAGGAATAAGTCCATAGTTTGAACTGGGGCATTTCTAAAGCTACCAGTATACCCATCTTTTGACAGTTAGTTGTCAGCTAGATTAGGTAAAATGAAACTTTGAGGTCCACAATACATGTGAAATGTGGCCTGGTGGTACGTACTGCTCATAAGAAGCATCCCGAACGTACAATTACGGTTAGCTGTGCAGCAGTTGCCATACAGAGTCAACTCTAGCAGGGCTAAATACTTCGTAATAGCCGGAGCATTAAAGTTGGGTCTGCAAATACAGATGCTGTCCGCTACGGACAGACCAAGGATCGGCAACAGTAACGAGCCGAACCCAGAATACGTCCCATGGCGTTCTGTAGTCACTCATGGTTCCAGTTGATTCGATCCACACGATGCTGTTTACTGAAAGTTACTGTGAGAAATACCGTGGGGTTAAAATTTCAAAACCATCATCGCATTAACGAATTTTTGTCACTAAAATTCATTTCTGGTACCTTTGCAGATCTAGATGTCCGGTAATTTCAGATATCTACATATCTGGTGAACTTATTCCATCCGCGATGTCTCATCGACCGATCATATATGCTTACCAGAAGAGATGACAAAGTATCAACAGACGGGGTGAAAAATGCAAAAATTGTTCAGCTGTATCGACCTTTCAGTTCCATTCCAAGCAGAGGGCTGGAATACTGCCAGATTGCTCAAGCCTAGACAGGGGAAGTCGAGAGGCAGAGGTCGCGTTCGAATCACGGACCATCCAATCAGTAAATTCGCACTCTAACCACTTGAACAATCTCGCCCTGAAAAATGTAACAGTTACTACTTGGTCCAGCCTTAAACGATGTAGACGGAGTCTGGGACGCGTCGCTAATTCAAATAGTGCCACATCGTGAATCACTCTCCTCACCCTAATCGATGTTTCTTCATTCCCCAACTAATTGTGGTATGGTTCCAAGCCCATGTTCGTCCAGCTGGGCATCTCATTCTATGGACGCTTCGCTCCGGGTCTCTTTAACAATCGGTCTACTGTTTGTGAGATCAATATAGGGGAAAGATTACGCTTAATCGGCCCTTATCCGGATCTAGCACCTGATGGCCGTAGTGACACTAGTGCATTAAATCTGATGGAGAGGATTATTCACGAACACTTCCACCAACCTCATGTTCACGTGAAACAACTGTCAGACCCAATATAACCAGGTGTTAGGTCCATTGAAACCCGTATACCGCCTTTTCCTAGCTATTCCGCAGCCGAACAACGGTGATTTGGCTCTTGAAATTTTACCGCTATGATTCATATTCCGATAAATCGAAAAAATCAACTAGCTTTTGTATATTCCAGATATTTGTGCGTACGACTGCAGTTAACACTGAGCATGGAAGTTCGATATGATTGGAGACTGAGTGTCAATTGCACCGCCGAACATCACTGTGGACTGCCAATCACTGAACGCCACCACCTAGGCTATCCAAACAACGGTATCTTCCTTAAAATGTCGCTTGAGTCGACTTACTCGCACCATTCTACGAGGACAAGCTTTAGAAAATACATCCAATTTTGCAAAGTCAAATGAGAGCGCCGTATTCCATGAGACTCAATTGCTTCGGGTTCTTCAAATGGTACCGAAACCTTTCGAATAGATGATTTCAGCGAGCTTCATTACTGTCTAGCTAACAAAATCAAGAGGTCCATACTCCACCCGTTGACGCCAAATGAAAGTTGAACCAGTGTGAATTACGGAGTGTACACACTGCTACTAACACGAATGAGGAGTAGGGGAACTAAAGAACCAGCAGCAAAACCAAAGAGAAGCGTTAGGAGATCCGGAGGGGTTTCAATGGAGATTTCGTCCTAAAAGTGGAGCCAACCCAAACTGAAAAGCCGAGTAGCACCGTATAACTGTTCCATTCCTACTGCGAATAGCTGATTTCGAACTGGCAACTTCTCAGCTAGATGTTCGAACACTTTCGGTCACTGGCGACTGAGCACCAATGAGTAACTTGCACTTATCCTCCAATTACGTAATCCACAGCACGTAGTAGCGTGTTGACCGGCCCCTAGAGTGACGACTTCCCAGATTGATGGTTCGCCCGCCGAATATATCATTTTTCCACCTGAGCTACTTAAAGATAATTAGTAGTGTAAGGAATTCTTGGAATCGGCTCCACTTACAGGATGAAATCTCCATTAAAAACGACATGTGATTGAGGAAAAGGAGCAGCTGAATTTATGGCACATTTTTTTTACACCTAAGAGTCTAGGACGCATACTCTGTTTACGCACACAACCTAGAGCTGAACGCAGATTAGCCTTAGCAAAAGCTATCATGTGGTATGTGTTCTAAAGTGATGAAATTTCGCCTTCTTCTTATGAAGTGCGGGAAAATAAAATATCTCTTTTCTAATGGTAGACATTCACTAATAGATTATGGAAAGCGCTTGCTGTTGGAGCAAACTCGTTGTATGTACGCTCTCGCTAGGCAACACATTCTTCTCAAAGCAGGTGATGCCACCATGACAAAGATGGACACCTCTTTTCTAATGGTAGACATTCACTAATAGATTATGGAAAGCGCTTGCTGTTGGAGCAAACTCGTTGTATGTACGCTCTCGCTAGGCAACACATTCTTCTCAAAGCAGGTGATGCCACCATGACAAAGATGGACAACAACCTTAAGCATTGTAAAGCAATGATCTACAACAGCTTAGCGAAACACTTTCGGAATGCCACTGGAATGCATTAAAAAATAAATTGGATCCTGCGTTCGCGTCAGTCTAGTTTGACGAACCGAGGTTTCCGGAAAATGAACCTGAATATCAATCAGGCTAGTCTTGCTATTGAAATAGACATAACGAAACAAGTATACTGGGGCAATGGCTCTGATTGTGAACCAAGTTTCCGTAAACAGCAGCCGGAGAAATTGAGAGACACTGACATAGAAGACGATTCTGAACTCCCTGGGGGAAATGTTGCTGGGACGACTCAAGTCATGTATCTAGTAGATAGATGACTCGCAACTTTTCAGTCAATTTTGCACTGACTAGATGCAAATCACCATGTTTCGGTTCAGTACAAAAAGTGACTGAGCAGCCTCTCGAATTTGGGGACAAATAGAAGATGTTTCCTCAAATGTTTGATGGAACTGTTTTCCATTATATGGCACCTTAAAAATGAGTTCTTGTTGAGTCCAATTATTCTTCCGAATTACATTTACCAAGATCCAAAATACTGATGATTGCACTTCAACTTATTTCCCGGGACAGATTCTGACCGGTCACAATAACTGAAGGCGGCGTATGATGTGAAACAAACTGACGCGTCTTTTCGACATCAAGTCGAAGAGGAAAGGTGCAAAATCCGTGGGACGTGAGCAGACCAGTCATGCGGTTTTCGTCAGACTAAGGAAGCAAATTAGTTGTCAGTTCTTCGAGGTGATAAGATTGGCTAGTCGAGTGCGGAATAGTACTCGGCGCGGGTTCCGATAGGGCGAGCTGGGGTGATCGTCACGTCTTCCTCCTGTCCAGCCAGATCTTTTGGTAGAAACCGATAACATCCAGGGGAAGCACTCAAGTTACCGCCAATGCCGCAGTAGTATAAGAATCGCATTTCAGTATAATCAATACATATCACTTATGACCACTCTTTTCCACAACTCACCCCACACATCTGCGCAGTGTCTGATTTGCGGAAATTTCGTCCGTTTCGCCCAGAACTGGACAAATGCGCCGTATCCTATCTCAGCGCAAGTTAATCATGCACCCGATAGGGTCCTCATGACCGAAGGACATGATGTTTGATCATTAACTGAAAGGTCGAGATTACCAAGCACCCCAGAGGATCTTGGGATACGTAATTCTGATTATTCAAAGAAAGAATAAGATAGTCCGACGATGCATTTCACTTCGCCAGCATAGATCAACTTCACATGTGGCATGATATCCCGGTTGGAACACAAAACACAGAAATTTCTAAACGAACGGCTCTTAATATTTGTTTACCTGATTGTCATCTACATGCTCACGAGCAGTTAGACTTTCCTCTGCCTGGTGTGTCTGATACTTTAGCTAGCCGCGATGGGCTTTGATAATTAGCAAAGCACCAGTGGATTTTCTGTCAATGTGCTTGGATCTTATTCGCACACGGTGGGTGACAATGGTAAGTACACATAAACCGTGTTAAATCTTAGGACCTGCCTTTACTATAATCTGGTACATACTGCTCGAATCGAAGTTACGGAGCACTTGCTTTCTTCATAAAAAACCGGTACAGACTGTGGATCAAACGATTCCATCGTTGACAGGCGACTGGGGTATTTGTGGCCGGTAGTCTGTGAAGTTGATTTCGCGTCCATCTTTTTTCAGGCAGAATACAAACGTTTGAAACACACAATCAGCAGATTTCACGTCATTTTTATTGTCGCCAGCCGGCCGAAATGAAGACCAAATTTTTCGTGCTTAGCTTGACGAAAACCGCATGACTGGCCTACTTAGGTCCCACGCCTTTTGCACCTGTCCTCCTCGGCAAGGTGTCGAAAACAAACGTGTTGGTCGCCTAACATGTTCGCGTCAGTTATCCGGTGACACTCGACTGAAAATGAAGTAAACTCTTGCTTTCAGTGAACATGCGATGCACGCAAACCCCAGCTAACCTAAAAGTATCCAGCAGAGCTACATACTCCCTTTAAGTGGAAAAGGCGCGCGCGTATGTCTCTGCAGTATTCGTTGGGTAACCCGATGGAGGAGCGTATGGCTCGGATTCCCGAAAAAGAAAAACACTGTTGCGCACTCTTCAGAACATCCTAATTTCATATCAAGAGACGATAAAAGTGCCATAGGGATACTTTAACAGTGACCTCGACACACGTTGAAGTTGGTCCCAAGACACCCACGGATAATAGTCGAACGGTCTGATGCGGTCCTGGGGGATTTCCAGGCGAGAAATCAGAAAAAATGAAACATCGTAGCAATCAGGTATGCTAAATGGGGGGATTCGGTCGAAATGTAGGACACTGAATACCCCTAAAAATGAATCACTTTCGAGAAGTAACTAAGGCGTAAAATGACTTTTAGATGGAAATACCGAGCCTGGTCAATCACGGAGCTGGCAAGTTTTCTGACCGGCAACCCCGCGCAGAAAATGTGGGTTCCTGATGATGAGTGCTCATTTGCTTCACCTTATTTCTCCGTGGCCCTAATAACAACTCAACTATAATCCGCATATCTGACACCAAAAAGTCAGGACGTGTAACTACGTGCCGCTGGTATTGTGGTAACGAATTGGAAGCTACTTGTCAACAACTGAGCACCTCTTATTGCGAGTAAGGGGACCGGAAAAAGTTTCTTGCTCAGCAATAGCTGACAAGAATAATCCCCAGTCGTGACAAATTCCGAAACATCGGAGGTGATTCTACCTCATGAGTTGGAGGTTACTTGTAGCGGACAGGCATCCCTAATGGTATTTTGGAGGATAGTATTACAGGTCTGCGCAACTACTTCAGTCTGCGTCATAACAGTGCCAAGAATGGTTCGTAAAAGCAATTCACAAGACTAAAAAAGCCCAAGTGGGAAAGAATGAAATGGAATCGGGAACAATTTTGTGAACGTATCGTAAATCAGTTGCAAATTATCGAACAACAAGACAAGATATTAAGGTTGAGATTGTCGACGTGAGGCTTAAATACACATAAGTATATACAAGACAGAAAGATAGGAAAACCAGAGAAAGCTACCAGAGAACTTGCGCAGCACCAACCAATCGACCCTTGGAACCTATGCCGAACTTGCTGCATGATCCTCATGGTTCCAAATTACCAAGTAGCTCAACTGGCTCACAAGTTACAAGGAAAATAATGAAGAACGCTGTGAAATGATAATATCTCGTATGAAAGAAAGAGACAACAACAACTTTGACGAGGTCCGATTATCGGAAAATGCGGAATAAATGCTGCCAGCAGCTGAAATGTAACCGACCCGAACTGGTCAACAGTCACAGCCAATGAACGTGTTTTGTACCCCTTAAAATTCGCCAAGATAGAGCATCCAAAAAGAAAACGAAAAAGTTCAGTTGTGCTTCAAACGCGAATTAATAAACGGTAATAACAATGGCCAAAGTGAAAAACGATAGCCAGCAGTGGGAGGACACTGGGTGCTAAAATAGTGTGAAGGAAGATAGAATAATGGAGTGCATAACGTGATGACGCCTTGTTCGAGAGGAAATAAACTCAGAAATCGTTGTTATGGACGGAGAGGAACAGGACAGAAAAAACGACTCCTTCAAATCAGAACACGAATACCTGAATAGGTCTGAATAAATTTGGGGGAATGCGTGAAGACGGCTGTGTACCAAAGATACAAGCAGCCATGAACCGGATCGTACGTTGTTTCACCAAGGACTGTTAGATAACGCCGCTCAGACCACATGGGTTGTTGAGTCAAACACCTGTGAAGAAAAAGCATAACGTGAATTTCAAGATACTGTAAAAGAAACTTCATAAAATGCGTCAACTAGACTCTATGAAGTTCACAAGTATTTTAGCTGTCCAAAAATCGCAGGGATAATGCAGTGAGTCGGGAGGGGGGAGTTTCAAGGGAAGGATGAATCCCATATATTTACAGACTCAGAGAAGCACAGTATCGACTGCGAGTTCCCTTCAATTTGCGTATACACCAAGTGGTACTTGTCTTAACCACCTTGTAATAATCACTGACGACTTTCTAACCACCTCCGTACACTTTGCACACCAATATCAGAGAGCAGCACTCATGAATTACCGGGTGGCACGACAAGACGATCGGTCGCAGTTTTCTTTAAATTCCCGCTGTTATCTGACAGCACGCACTTCAAGAAGTAAAGGATAGTTCGGACGCTGGAGACGCGGGTGTTGAATCACTCTTCAAAACCTAATAACCTTTTACATACATACAGTTTATTTCCCCGTATCAGTCAAGCATGGTAAATGGGAGCACCAGTCCAGGTTAGTGTAAATGGACGGAACTAAGTTAGAAAGAAAAAGGCGCTCACAACAGTATCCTGCGTTTCAGCTTCACAGGAGATGTGATCTAGTGGAGGCACAGACGACGCAACCACGAGACAAAAATCTTGACTACCGTTCGTCTGGGCTTTATTCATAGGTGCTGTTGAGGTAAACACAGGAGTCTTAGTGTCCAGTTCTGTTCCAGTGTTATCGTAGACAACGGAACAACGGTCCACAGGGTAGCCCTCAGAATTCACTGTGACGGGTACCGTAATCTCGTTGAACTGCGAGGAGAATTTCGATGCGTCCAAGTCAATCACTTCAATAGTTTCTGGCAATTCGGCAATCGCCGTATGCGATGTGGTGTAACCCGGGAAGATCGATGTCACAAGTCGGCTAACGTACGGTGAATCACTATTTGACAGTGTTCGATCTTCATAGGCTGTGAAAAGAAAGTGCACATGAAGGGAATCACTCAAAAAAAGATATTGTGCTGTCTTGGAGTAGTTCAACAACACAAATGAGGATAATGGAAGTATTTGCTCTTCTTCATATAACACAGTTTAAAGTCCAAGTAATGACGTATAATCATGGTATGGAGAGGCTGGTTAGATCCGCACTTTGTAGACTACACTGAGCGGCGTGTCTAAGCCAGCGGTATGAAGACAGTAGACAATTGGGTATGTGAAACGAAAGTTTGAAGTATGCCAAATTAATATTACAACCAAATGTGAGTTCCCATGTATAAAGATTGGAAATTAGCATGTTCTTTAAAAATAGGCTTCCACGTCGACCGAAGAGGCTTCATTACTTACAAAACCTCGCCCAGCAGCAATTGAACACTGGAATATTTCATAAAGTCTTACTAGGCACACCATACAACTAGCAAACGTTCAAAAAACGGCGTGTAAATAAAATCATCAAAGGGCGAAAAGCTACATTAATAGATTGTTTTTTCTTGGTTGATTTTCTTTCCCCATGGGGAGAGCCAGAGCCTGCATAAGTGAAATCGTTTTGAAGCTTCTGTTTCGGGTCACCCAATTCTGAGTAGCTGCACCATTGGCAGAAGCTAGGTGCAGTTCGAAATGCACATCATCACCCAAAGTTCAATGGATTTGTGAAATGCTTGGGCTGATAAACCAGCATTTGTTGTTTGAGTGCGCCTCAGTGCGTTCTCGGACAAGAAATTCGTAGCGATATGAACAAAGCTTGCAGTTCATTGTAATGATAGGATTTTTAGTGGCGGCACTTGTTTCCGCAGATCACATAGGAATATTACCAGTCCCATTTGAACGCCATGTGGTACGAAGCTCTCATGTTCACGGAGGCAGGTGGGTTAGGAGTAAACAAATCCAACGATTGAACAAGTTTCCAAAGTAGCGACTATACAGTTACACAGATGACAGCTGCATGGGTTCCGGCTACGGATTGCAAGCAGAGCCATTCAAAATGGACTACAGGAACAAGAACGCAGATGAAGGTTTTTGTCACCGAATTGATTTTTTTAAATTGTCCTTTCTTTTGAGCGAGACAAGTGCGCAAATCATGTGCAATTAGTGATCCAAAGCACCATCCATTAGGACGCAGAGTTATGCTTCACCTTTCGGCAAACTAAGTACAGATTTGATGGGTCAACATCCTAATGGTGCTCAAAATAGTCACGAAAATTCGCATCCTCAGTCGTTCCCAATCGGGAGTTTTTAACATTAGGTGATTTTGGATATAGATAATTTCCACAGCACACCTCACGATCGAATACATATATATATATATATATACCTCGCGCGAGAATATATATATATATATATATATATATATATATATATATATATAACGCACCCAAAATTGAGCTTGCAGCACTGAGTGAATCAGTTTTGAATGAAACATGCTAGGTGGCAATCTACCAGCAATGGACCCGCTCGGGGATCAAGTACACTGGCTAACTATCGACTATTAAATAATCTCAGATGACGAAGCAATGACAACGAGTAGGGCAAGTTGACTGTTTTTCCTGACACCGAAGTGGTCAATCATGGAAATGTAAGCCAATAGGTGTTCTTCCTTGCTGAGGTCGACCTTCCCTGAGGTTCATGTACAAAGTTTGTACACTTGAACCCAAAACTAAGAGATCACCGTCCTCGTTTGTGTCCACGAAGAATATGAACTCGGGTTTAGCACTTGCTTGAAGTCCTTTTAAAAACGCGATCAAAATTACGGGAATAAGATACGGAGCAGGTGTGACCATCCACCATAGTCAGATTACACCTCCACCAGACAGTCGGAAAAACAAAACCGATATACAGGAGGACGGTTTTTCACATTTGGATTGTAAGAATGCCAAATATGAACCTTTTGCTTCGATATATGAATGGTTGCACTACGCTCTACTGAAAAAATCTCCGCTAACCAAACTCTAGAGAAAAAATGTCGGATGTACAAATTTTTTATCACGAAGAACCAGACCAGTGATAAACGCCGGAATGTATCAAATAGAGCATACCGACAGAGCCATTTTCAGGAGCATGTTCAATCGTAGTGTCCGGGTTTTGTGAAGTTTCCGTAACGAGAGAAGCTCGATGAGAGTCACCTGGGTCAGTAGTCGAGGTAAGGGAATTCGCGCTACTGGTACTGGTATTTTGAAAAGGTTGCGGGTTCGCAGGTGTTGCGTCGGATACCCAAGCGATTGTCGGATGAGAGTAATGTGTATAGTAGTTCTCCGGTGAGCTGACAGTGAACGAGCCATTCGACTGGTCCACATTGTCCACAACTACATTCGGTAAGCACTCCACCGGGGTAGCAAGGTAGTAGAGTGTGGTTTGACCGTCCGGTCCAAGGACTGGATACAGCCGTACAGGTTGTTGTGCAACAGTTGTATTGGTAGGAAGGACAGCATTCGACTGGATATATTCAGGGTTTCCAAATGAAAGAGCCTCACCGGTGTCGGACTGAGAAGTGACGGTAAATTGTGTGGTTGTTGTGTCGCCAGCAAGTTGTTCAGGTTGCTGCCATACGGACGGATATATTTGTATGCCAGGCACACCTGAAGGAAGCTATAAGCAGAACAAAAGAGTTTAGGTAAGGCATACAGGTCTCTCACGATTGATCAGAATATAGGATAATTGGGAAGTCGAGAAACCCATGGATGATCCCAGAATTCGATCTCCCGAAACAGCTCACTTTCAGTCCTTTTGAACCGAGCACGAAGGCTTTCGGTCGTGGTATGACTACAGGTACCAATTTATGCACCACACTATGCAAATGACGAGATAGTGGAAGGTTGTACAGTGCGCAAGTCTCACAGCGTCAAACAGCAAGAGATCATTGGGTGTTACTTGTAGGTTACATGTTACAAATGTGAAGTTATGCCAACCTGCGAAGACCTCAAAAGAGCTTAGCAGGTTTAGCATGCTGGGTTGGGAACAAATCAGCTAGTTTTAGGCGCGTTTTGTAACAACCGCGCTATACAAGGACAATTCAAACGGAGTTTTTTCCGTATGTAGGGTGAAGTTGAAGGAATTGGTTAAAAGTGGACATTCCTTGGAAGGATTTAAGAAGAAAGGACGACGGTTTGCTAAAATGAAGGATAGTCATGCCTGAATAAATCATACTGTCCACGTCCACTCCCTGTGCGTTCATATTCCGGATCCAGTCAAGCACTCAATGTGTCGCTTTTATGTACTTCTTGATTCTCTCCTTCTCTTGTACTTTTGTGGGTTTGAAGGCATCCCCAAGCTAGTAATAATAATAATAATAATAATAATAATAATAATAATAATAATAATAATCGTTTAGCTGTAACGCCCCTTTGGCGCAAAGATGTCATGCCATTCGAAGGAAGCATGAAGTCTGAGAAACTGCTAGGTTGCTTAAGCCTAAACGAAAGCAGTCAAGGAGCCGAATTCGAACCATGGAGCTTTCGATCAGTAAGTTCTCGTCTTGACCACTGAACGATACGATAGACTGAAACAGGACTGAACTTTGGCAGATTTTCCGTAGCCGGAATTTCGTATTACTTCGTACAAACAAAGAAAGGTTCTGAAAATTCAACGCATTGGCGAATAAACGGGATTGTTGGTAAAGTATGGTGAATGAAAATTTGATCAGCCCGTCTACGGCCAGAGTTTTCTCAAGTGTGATGTTAAGGAACACAAGCGACAGTTCCGTGAAGCATTGAAGCCACCACAGGCTGAGGTAGGCCCATTTCGTATCGGCTATATGCAAAGTCACGCACCTCGAAAATGTTACCCATAAACCTCATATACTGCATTTTTAGAAAAACTAAAATACTATAAACTAGCAATATCAGTAAAAAGATAATGGGCTTTTCACGGCTATCAGCATTCGAAGATGTTTGGTGGAGAGAACTCAACTCCAGAAATATGCCCGTTCAAACAGAAAGTGGTGCATATCAGCAATGCCGGAATATTTAAGCAGACTAATATTTGTTTTTAAAAGAACCCTTTCCGAGGAGGGAAACTACTTCGCAATACGAAATTTCAAAACATGGGACTGAGTCGCGTTCAACTGAAACCCAGCAGAAGTGCATTTATCGCTCTGATAAGTTGGGGAATGCGGCAGAAGCCTTCGAAAAGTATGCGTGTGTGTAAGGAGATACGACCTGAAAAAAGGCATGTGGATAATAGGAGTTTCACCGAAAAGCATCAACTAAACACAGTTACCGAATAGACTGCAGCAGGTGCAGTAGTAGACGCATCATCGTTTCCATCTGCATCTGAACCAGTAGGGTGATTCTCTGTAGTAGAACCGGGACATGCTCCAGCCGGAAGTTGGGATACAAAGGCAGCTGCAACTGTAAGGACATGAGCTGGCTTTGCACTAACGGAAACCTCCTCAGTTCGGGTTACTGAATCCAAGTCACAATAGGAGACAGCATATTGCCCATGCTGTGCATCAAGCGCAACCAGGTTGGGAAGTACAGTGGATGAAGTGACATACATGGTGGGATTCTGATTGCCAATCGCGGTTAGATCTGACGTCTCAGACAACCTAGTTCCCCGCACCAGAGTATCACGAAGCATCGGAGTTAGGATATCACTACGACTGTCACGGTTCAAAGAGGAGCGGTCAGTTCGATGGGTTCGCCGGGTTCGTCGAGGGCGATTTATAGTAATTGGTTTCGGGGCATCTGTTACACCACTACGCGAAGGTCGGGGCTAGTAAATCACAGACAAGAAATTGAAAATGTGAAGATGAAAGATGTGGTACTCGTAGAATACGACACCAAATATACGTAGTATGAATGAAAGGATAGGCCTCATTAGGACCCCAAACCATGGACATCCTACTCACGGGGAAGAAGCTGTGTCGAGCCATGGAGTGCGCTAACGCTGGCATACCAATGAACTTAAAATTATCCAGTGATTTCTGATAATCCTAGTTACATATAACCAGTTAGTGAGCCCGCCGTGCGAATCTCACAAAAAAAAACAAAAGTTGATATCGTCAATATATCATGAGGGATTTGATGTAACATGGGGAGACGTATACAGGGACTTGACAAAACTTGAAAATGAGACATAATCAAAGCTTGCAGTTGACTCAGAGGAAACAACTAGTCCATAGAGTAGCTTGTCCGTCTAATAAACTTCTAATCGCCAATGAGATTACACTTTCAAATAATGGCAAAATGGTCTTATCCTCATCATCATAAGTAATACGTACCACATCTCATATAACTGGAATGAGATGAGATCAGTTCAACCGCCGGCGATTTCAGATGTACATATTTGATTTGAAGCATGCGGAGTCGGAACACTTCCATACTACGAAGTTGCTCAGCTTTGGCTGTTGTCATCATGCAGATATATACATATTTCTGCATGTGCCCCGACTATAACAGTCTATTACAAGGGCTCATTGTGTCCTATGAGTTGGAGGTAGAGCGTGATACATAATCAGGTGAGAACGCACGACTTCAAGTTGAACTATTGCTAGAGGAAGAGATGGTTAAAAACGGAGAAATTTGAGGCTTAAAAGTTGTCAGAAAACACAGCTGTGCGCAGGTTCGCAATCTTATAAGGTTGGCGGAGGGATACCGTCTCTTTTGATGGCCACGGATTTGAGCTGAGTAAAAGGGGATGTCAGTGACAAGTGAGAATCCATGGAATTCGTTTAATGACGGTGTGACCTGTACTGACCAGTTAGTGACTTCGTATAGCTATTTGATTACTTATGAGTAGTCAAGCTACACATCCTTTTACGGCACACCACCCATACACTGATACCGGATCCGCTCACCTACTGGGTGCGTAATACTAGGCTTAGTCAGTCCCGATTATTTAACCCGAACAGCACACACACGTGGAATTAGATTGGCGAGCGGACTAGGGGTGAGGAAACAGGCATTCAATACACAGCGTAAACAATCGCCTAAAGGAATGGCCACAAAAGATATGGGCAATTTGTACTGGTCCACTCTCACACGAGACTTAGTAATTACCAAGTTTCGAGTCCATAATTTGGCGAGATGTTAATCAATCCCTAAAAATTGCAGGTGAGAAAATTTTTTAGCCTGCATTGCAATCAGTCGACAGGGTATAGAGACTTATTCCAAGCTACTCAACACATACTTCATTTGACTCCCAGTTCAGTTCCGAGTCTGCAGCTTAGTAATTATCAGGTCCGACGTGAAGGTCAGCGACAGGCAGGAGTCGAAGTACGATTCCTGGAATTTGTTATGCACCATTAATCATTATCGAACGTGCCAGCAAATAATGAGCGCGTCATAGAAAAAATGAAATAAGTGAAAAAACCATCATTAATGAGTTTTCTCATCAGGCACAGCAGTATTATCCCCTGATTAAGTATAGGGTACCAATGTAATGGCAATCTACAAAACTGGAGCGCTGGTCGCGCTCTACAGACAAATGCGCCGAAACCTACGAAGATAGTTTGTGACCCGGAATACTCAGTGACAAACACAAGGTCTACTAACATGTGAATTTAAAACTGTGAACAAGGAGCCCTCAACTACGTAAACGGTACGGTTACCTGATAAGCCAAAGCTGTCAAGAGGCAACGGTGAAAATGCCCGAGAAAAGCGTCCCAAGAGACAGTCGAGGTTGCAACTCGACTGAATATCTGGATGGCGCCATCGTGGCGTACAACAACACAGACAGCAAAAGCATGCATTTCAGGACTCATCAGCCAAATGATCACAAGTCTCTATTTTTCTTATATCCAATACGAATCCGCATGTTGAAGATCCATCTCACAGGGTGCATAAAATTGCTGTATACCCGAAGCAATAAGTATCGCGAATTAAGCCACTAAGGTCACATCCATCGACCTCAATAGGGCAAGATTGCATGCAACATGCAAGAGGTTGCTAACGCCTGCTGAGTTGCTATGAATCAAAAGCTTCCATGAAATAGGAAAAAACCAGGTCATATCATTGTACTGAGGGGTCATGTAAAACCCGACACCTCTTACCAAAATGGTCCGATAACGGATTTCCTGGCGAAGTTCAGTAGGACCTGGTTCCTCAAACATGTTTGGCGTAGGTATGGGTTTGTTCTCCTTGCAGCGACCTAGTTGATCCTCTGAAAAGAAAACGGAACTGAACAAAGTAGGCAAACTGCAAGGTATATTAGGTAACAGAGTGTTGTGAGATATGGTTGAATGAAAATGGTTGGCTTCACAGATCAATCGTTTCAAAATTGGGAATATAACATATCCGGTTCGGTTTAGGTGCATGGGTTGGGCGGAACTGCACAACGATTAAAAAACAAATAGTGGACAAGTGGCAAAAGCCAAACGCGAGTAAGTTCAGGGAATCACATCTCAGCTACTGGAAACAATCACATTAAGTGTACCGAAAATAGCTAGTTTCTATACCTAGGGGACTAAATGGTAATGCCTTGTCTCCAGTAGAATTCACAACGTAAAACTACGGACCTTGATTTGTATAGGGCCGACTAAGTGGATGTAGCCTTCAAAATTCAAAGTTTGGATTTTCACATGAAATGGTTAAGAACAGAGGTACCAAAGAACTACATTCTGCGGAAGAAGAAGAAGGAAGCACAAGCAACTCAAGTGTTGTACAACGTAGAAAAGACAAGATGAGAAATGTCGATGGCTCTAAGAGCGTCCAATTACAGCATGTAAGTCACGACGTTTATTAACTCACACCGGACTTTAGACAGCTATGCGAAAGCAGGAATACCTGAGATTCCAAGCTTGATCTGAAACCACACTTGATCGCAGTGATAAACGAAGAGTATAGGCGAACAAAAAGCTATACAGAGATGTGAACAATATTCAGATCGTAGCGACGTGACATCTAACCAAGTCCCACAGCGAACTTTGAAGAGATTTCACGGAATGTCTAAGTACTCAGATTGGGCGCGTTGAAATTGAATAAAATATGATGAAGTGAGGCGGTACGACAGGGCACTTGTGACAGTGCGAGGTTTGTACACAAGAGGCCGCTTTCTGAGAATAGTCCCAGTTTTCTGTACATATCCATTGAAAATCGCTCACCGACAACTGCGTTCGACACCTAGGTTTCCCCGAACGAAGTAACATCTGTCGGAGTATTGGGTGGCATGAGCATATCAAAGATAATTCGAGGTTGAAAATGAACGCGAAAATCAAAGACAAGGGTTTAATACTTAAACGGAACGGTCGAGGCGTAGCAGTCGTGCGGGAAAGCTCAATTCCTACAAAGTAACCATGCTCCAGAACAACAGCAAAATCTGGAATGGCAATATCTATGAAGTGAGCTGCAATAATAGACCCTCCACTTGCTGAATTCCACGCATCTAGTAACAAGAGCACCCGAAATTATCCGCCAGTTTGTAATGCAGCACCAATCGTTAACTTGTCATGTTCTAGTGCGGGAGAGAGCAGGCGAAGCTAACTCACCCAAGGTCTGGAGCCATCCAGCAGGCCGCTTCTTACGACCTCTAGGATTTGGCAGCACATGGTCAAACTCGCTTGCCCGACGTTTCCGGGGGTGGGATGTACGGTGCGGTTTACCAGTAGAACTGTCGTCACTATCTGAATTCATGTCATCAGTTAGTTCGAAATCCTTATCGTCCGCATTGTCCAGATAGGTTGGTTCCGGCACAATCCCGTGGATGGCGACTGTGTGGCGTTTGAGAGAATTCATTTGTACAAAACTAACAGAGCACAGAGCACATTTGAACTTTTTTTCACCGTTATGACAGCGGGCGTGAAGCTATTGGATGAGAAAGGGTACGGAGAAAAGATCAGCTTCACCTACCGAAAGACCACTAGGGATACAAAACTAGAAAACAGAACAACATGGGGAAGAAAAACAACGCAACGAAGATGTCACACTTACATGAGATTCAACAAGAGACGACAGTGTGAGAACTTAAGATTTACAAAACGCTCTCCTGTAAACTAGATAGAGTGAAAATCGAACAAGATGTTGTCTGTTGAAAAACGTTCGCGGTAAGACGTGACCTGGTTCAAATCAGTTAGAATGAACAACGGAAACAAATGGGTATGTCAGGAGGCTATGGGTAATCAATTTTGCGTAGATCCTCCGCTCTGTAGCCAGAACTGTGGAGTGCGGACCGTCAGATAGACTGGAACCCGTAACCTTTGTAACAGGAAAAATCCTACTTTGACCGATGGATAACAAGTCAAAATCGTGACACTCGAAAAAAGCGGATGCAACAAGAAATCGAATTCTGGACCAACTTGCAGTTTCTACTGTACCCGAGTGGCAAACTTCACGGCCTAATTCTTCAGTGAACACAAAAGTTGCAGTTTGAGTTGAGTTACTACAGCCATTTCAGTGTACATTGATTGAGACTATTCTTCTTCCATGATTAACAGCTGAAATTTCTCAACGCATTACACGGGTCCTACAATTCAATCAGAATGCAGTCCACCAAATATTCATCAAGCACTGTGAATTCCAAACTTTCAGACAGTTTCAGGAGACAAAGGGACAGAAAACCTTTCACCTGGTCAGCGGGTCATAAGAATTTACTGTAAATGTGATTGTCACGTGATCGGCCAATACAGAAACTGATTATTTCCAGCCACATTTTACACATTAGCATCTACTCGCGGCCGCAACATCAGCTCACGCAAGCCGAGTCTTTGCACTCAGGAACCGTTTGCACGGTCTGACCAACTAGGTATATTGGTCAGGAGGAGTTTTTAGAACTTAGTTTAGTAACTTCTTAAGTCCAATCACCCGGACTTCTGTTGAGCTTATCAAAAACGTGTTTTGCACTGATCTGAGAAGGATATCACATTCATCCTGAGAAGAATGATACAAAATGTGAAAAATAGGATCTCAAACAGTCCGCAACCGACATTTTCGTCTGTACACAGCACATGCGGAACCACATCATACTCTTTAATACACATGAGTAAACAGAACAGTTGCTGAGTTGCGTCCTCAAGGATAGATTTGCAATGATTAAGCTCCGAGAAGAAAGGAACAACTTTATGCAGATGGCATAGGCAAATCTGGTACTCCGTGGTTTCCTTTGGTGGGATTTTCATTAAAACCTGCCTCGAAATGTGGTTAGTCCTAGGTGCGATCTGAGAAATGGTATCTCCCGAGTCCGAAGCTTTGATGGAGGCTTCAAAGAGCCACTCTTCAGGGGGATATACCTGCGTAAGTTTGGATAGTAAGTGCAAAACAGCTGGCGTCCGCCAGCCCTTTTGTCTCGCTTGCTAGTAGTAGTTGCGATTCACCATATATTCCGGTCAAACAATACGAATTAAAGTAGTCCAGGACGAAAGATCAGGACACCAGAGCAATTGAATTTCCTTGTCTTCAACATGGTTTGGGTTTCAGCATTCTTTTCTATACCGCTGCCAAAACGTTGAGAATCGGTTATTGAAATCCGGGGTGGATCAGGAACAAAGTTTACATGTCATCCAAATTATCTACAGTACGTTGGTTACCAGATCCAGTATTGTCTTGAACAGTTTTAAAACGCAAGCTGCAGAAATTTCAATGAAATGTTACAAAATAAGGAGAATTTACGTTAGCTTACATCACAAGCCTGCTTAGAGGCGAACACGCGGTCACATCGACTGCAAACGAAATGGGGTCCATCAATGCTAATAGGCCGAGCACGGGGACAGTTTCTAGAGTTGGGCGGTGCACGATCACAACCTGTGAATGAGGAGGAAGGAAGTTACGCTTTTGTGATGGGGGAGAAATGGTAAAACATAAAAAAAACGTTATTATCATTTGCGGACGGTACAGCAGATGGGATACACCACAGATTGTCAAACAAACCAGCGCTTTATACAAACCTTTGTACGATTGATGACTTTCTCGTTCGTTTCCCACGTGATTCGTTTGGGGTTGAATTCCAGATTGAAAGAGGAGGTAGAAGTGTGAGCAATACTTCAGAACTGTTCGACAGGACCGATTCATTAGGTCTGACTAAGAAGGGCTACTTATGGTAGGAAGGAAGCTATAAACAACAAGATTCTAGGTTGAGCAGATGAAGGCTTCGTAAAAGCGTTCTTTGTCATGTTTGATTGACGGTTGAGAACTGGCACCGAATTTCCTAAGGCGATGGCCCCAGGCCCACATTAAAGTGATGTGCGATACATCTAAGGACAGTTCCTGGAATCTGCCAGTTTCCACCTAATAGAATCACAGGAAGCAGATTTCACTTCAATACGTGGTGTACGAGGGGAGCTTGAAAGCCACTTCTCAATGCTCAACATATCTAACGATTCCTCTAGAGCGCAGGGTCATAGTGTCACTGGGTAATGGATTCAAAGTAAGTAGATGCTCATGAGTAGTGGAAATGACCTTCAATTTTCGGGATATATCTTCTCGAGACAATTTAATTGAACTGAGAAAATTCTCTTGATCACGCTTTTTTAACAAACACGGTCGATGCCCACGGTCTACAGATTCTAGATAAACACATTCAAGGTAGCCATAAGCATAGCTGTCATTATTACTATTGTTGAGCGCCAGTACATCCACCATCTCCAATAGAACCAAATGTTTGCTCTGCGCCACGGTACATGTTTGATATCATTACTATACTATGAATTGAGTGGAATCCGACACCAATTCAGAGCGACTCGTTGGCACATATCTGATCGCATGCATAACTTACATGCAACATAAAACCTTGTGAAGTGGTCCCTTCTTGTGGAAGAAAACCGTCATTTGCGTTTTTTAGGTGGAGTTGTGTGCAGTAAACAGCTACCATATCCCACTACAGCTCATTCAAGGTGTCTCCTTAACCGGTAAGGCCAGAATCCCTGAGTTCGGGCCTGTAGTAAGAGCATGTGTTGAAGCAGTGTAGGCTGGTACACCTAAATGATCACGCCTGAAGAGGCTAAGGTGCGTGTGTTTGAAAAAAGGACACATATGCCTGTAGGGCAAACGAGGAATACAACCAGTCCTCAAGCTGAGTAGAACTTCACCAGAGGTCGTAACACGGATTCCTGGTCGGAAGGTATATGGTCCGAGGTAAGCCTGGCATTTGCTGTTTAAACTTGGGTCATCCGGTTGCACCTTCCACAAGTATCAAAGTGTTGAAGAACGACCGGAACTTTTCGTTTCCGCATGCCTATAGTTGTTAACCTCACATTGACTTCCATGAAAATAATTAACACAGCGCACAAACACGGAAAGTCAGACGGAGAAGCGCCTGTGAACAAACCTGGCGATCCGTCACCAGCAGTTATGGAAGCTGGTCCGTGGGAGCGTAAGCTATGTTTCTCCAATCCGGCTAAACGGGCATACTTTTGTCCGCAGTGCGGACAAACATACACAGTCAACGACGGATCCTAAACAGGAAAACAGTAAACAGAAAAGAAAGCGAAATTAACACAAGCAGGGTGGAATTGGTAATTGGATAAGTAAACAGCTGTTACGTCTTTCCCGACAAGATGTGTGCACACAACTTCAAGAGGGCTGAGGCCAAGCACTTTGAATGTGCTAATGTGGGACTTGGAAATCGAGACCACCGTGTTATACACTTGTTGGAAACTAGTCAAGTGGAAATAACACACGCGGAATTCACTTCAAATCACACAACTGTTTCCATTTTGTTCCTCCAAACTATCAACCCCATTTCGATGCAATCTGAAACAACAAGCGTGAGTTTCGCTGCCACTGTAACTTACTCGAGGTGTGAGGTTAGGTGTTGAAGCTCGCTGAAACAAGCATGTCTGAACGATATCCCGGTAACATTTGCCTGATATCGACGTACTGTCAAGCCCCACCTAGGCTCATCTACAGGAATTTTCACTTGAAATCTTCTTGCAGCGATATGCACATTGAAATAAAAGTTTGGTAGTGAATTTTAAATGACTCAACTCAGAAAGGGATGCGGACAGGTGGTCCATCATTTGAATGCAATGCGCAGTACAACAGTTTATGACAGATCACCATCATAAACCATCGGTTTGACATGCTGATGGCTTTGGAAACGTCGTTTTTTAAAACCCCAGGATTACACCACTTCGAAGGTAGGACTGCACGTAGGTAAAAGTGCCGTCTGCTCTTAACACTGCCTGTTCTTATAGGGGCGGAAAGTAAATCAGAATTCCGTGACAGACAGAAACAACTGAGTCGGGTAAACTAGGTTTCATAACACCCGGGTGAGTAGACATAATTTCACGGCTCTAGACATATGAAGTGTTGAGAGACGAGCTGTTAGTCAAAACTTTCCTTTTTGGCCTTCCCAATGCCTTTACCTTGGAGAGCCAAATGAGATCTACACTCCTTGTTTTCCTTCGGGCTACACGTCAGCTGAATACCACAATAGGGTGGTCGCTGGATGAGTGAATTTTCCTGCTGCTTTTACTGTATTAGTAACGCACCTGCCAGGAAATCTTGGTCAACTGGTTTTACATGTGCTGTGAACCCACAGGATAACAGGACGCTAATAAATTGCAGGCAAGAGATTCAATAGGATGTTGCGAATAGTTCCTGTCCCTCGAATTTTCCCATTTAAGCTTATAGAGAGTCCACTTCCTCAGTAAAAAACAATCATTCAGCTCCTTTGATGCTTAGCTGCCATGCGTCCGGAAGAAAGCACGAGGACTGGGATACTGCCAGGTTGCTCAAACCTAGACAGGAGAAGTTCAGAGGCAGGGGTCGGGTTCGAACCACGGACCTTCCGGCCAGTAAATTCGCGCTCTAACCAATCAGCCATTTCGCCCTAGTTTCCCAATAACACTGGAATATCAGTTTTGATAGGTAAATCTACAACAGCCAGTAATGCTGATGTGAGCGGAAAATAAGTAGGGAAATCCGACCCATCCTTTTTAGTAATGATTTGATTTTCCATGTACCAATTTGGAGGGGGCCAAACTTGCGGAATATACTCTAGAGAAGGCCTGGACTTAAGAGAGGTATGAAGGCGGGCGGGTCGAACTTTCCAGGTACATTCCACAGAAGACCAAGTTTTCTGTTTGCCGATACTGCTGTTTTAATTGTGGGGGATCGGGGACATTTACTTGCTAAATTTTGTTCAACAGCGGCTTGACCTCCGGCACAACTGACTGCAACAAAATACATTAACACGCAGTGTATCCTACCGAACACTACTGAGACATTCCGCAGCGCGATTTTGCTAAACAAAACGGTAGGTGTAGAGTAAGATGAAGATTACGGGTGCCCGTAACCGACCAACAAAATACAAAAACCCTGGGCGAACACACATCAAAATAGCGCCATACAACTTAGCGAAGCTGCAGGTTGAACGGTGTAAAGCAGAACTGAAAATTCAAGGGAGAATCGCGCCAAATGGACACAAAAAACAACGCATGGGTCACAAATCACATCATATCTGAGTTTTTGAGTGCGTCGTCGCGGACAGTCAAGTGAAATTTTGGGACTTGTATGTCCAAGCTGGGAGTGATGCTAGGGTTACTGGTCAAAGTAACCGATGCCTTTGAATCCAACTTTGAGATTATGTTCTTCCGCTCTTTCAAAGATGTTTAGTAGGAACGGTTAATTAATTCGCTAGTACCACAGAACCAAAGTAAGGCGGATTTTTTGGTAACTTGGTTGAATAATACTGTTGAAAGCGGTGCACAATCTGGACAGACACCACATTTGAAGTCTGTTGAAAGTTGCCTTTGGTAGCTTGGAAAACTATTCGAGACGCTGTTTTATTTTATTGTCCGAAGATGAAATGAAAAAAACACTATGAACCATAAACGAACTGGAGTTGTAGAAACGCATACAGTGAATATAACCTGGGGCGTTCAGCTGTAGCACCCCTCCGGTGCCTAGCTGCCATGCCACCCGAAGAAAGCACGAGGGCTGGGATACTGCCAGGTCGCCCAAGCCTAGGCAGGGGAAGTCGAGTGGCGGAGGTCGGATTCGAACCACGAACCTTCCGGTCAGTAAATTCGCGCTCTAACCACTTGGGCCATCTCGCCCTAAAAAGGACTGACGAAATTCAGAAATGCTTGACACTATGGAACGCGTGTCACTAAATAGGATTTAAGCTGAGTAAGTAAATGAAATAAGTTCTTCTATCGAACACCTGAGAAGTGCACTAAGATGGATTTAACCTCGGGAAGCGTGACACGATCGGAGGATGAACTTTCTGAAAACAATAAGACGTCCCAGTTGAAGAAACTTCCCCAAGTGCTGAAAAAATGCAGAGCCCACATCCTTGGCGTTTGGGGATTTTAGCGTAGAAGCCACTGCTTCAGACACGACTTCCCTTCACCACTACTTGGAAGGACGAAATATTCACTACGACTCGTCCTATTAGTGGTTTCAGTGTGTTCTACGACCAGCGGGTTAACTAATACATCACAACTAGAACCCACGACTCACGTTCACAGGGGAAGGAGGAGAGAATACACTCTCTAGCAGATCTAATTCAGGAGATCGCCTTGGGTCATCGAAAGAGTTCATGTCAATTTGAGCCACAGAGTCGTAGGATGATTCTACCAGCAATTGATGTGTTCCATCGTCTGAGGGCAGAAGAGCGGCGATGTCTAGGCCTGCGGTTGTAGGAGAGGTGCTCAGCGTCACAGTGATACGCTTTCGTGTGTTGCCCGAAACCTCTTTGAGTAGTGGAGACAGAGGTGAACTTGGAGCAGTAGGTGGCGAACTGGGTGACGGGGCATCCGGTTGGGAAATGTGCAGCTCAGAGGAATCACAGGGGTTGGGTTTAACTTCAGCAAATGATTCTTGATTCTTAAGAGGGGATGAAGACTCGTCAACCTTTACTCTAATCTCTGGATCACTCGTAGACGAACAGAGCCCATTCACTGCTGAAGACTCGATTGGAGATGCTGAACGAGGATGAAGATTCACCGAATTCTTGTCTAGCGGAGCTTTGTGTACTTCGGAAAGGTGAACGTCCGCAATTTCCTTGACCGGTGTGCGGAACGAAGGACAGGTGCGACAAAAGTATATTGTTGAACCGGGCTGCCGAGAACCGTCTGGGTTACAGCTTCGCTCACCTGTTGAGATGATACATGCAGAAAATCGGCCAGCCTCTACTGATGCGAAATGAAGGTAGGTGAAACTGTTCCAGATAATGAAATCGTGAACACCGAATCACCCAGCAGCAACAGCCAAAAATGCAAATTTTGTGAGTTGTCATAAAAAGGTCAGGAGCGAGTGCTTTTCCAAAGTATTTTTTAGAATAAAAAAGTGCCGGGTGTCACTAGCCCCTGGGAGAACTCAATTCAAGATAAAAATTGAGTACTATGCCGTAAATCCCTGGCATATGCCGGATAAAGCCGCTCTCTTTTCATATGTTCCCCTTTTCTACACCCTCTTCATGTAACAGGTGACACTTTCCCTGATAGTTGCATCGTTCATGCCATAACTACCGCCAATTTTTAGTGCAAAACGTAAAAAGTAGACCTCTTTATAGATAGAAGCCCATGGAGCATGTGCTGTACTATTCTTAAGTATCTTAACCAGAGGGGTAGGGTAAAAGCGAGATGGATTTAATAATCTTCTCATGGAAAATTAAACACAAAATTGGTAGCATTCTCCTCTGGTTCACCAATGCCTACTATCTCACTTGACCTTGAGTGTCCAACCATCACACCTGAAGACGTGATTACTAAATCCATGGATGACGCCGAGGAATACCAGTTATAAAGTACAACGTAGTTCGGAGGTATGGAATGACAACAAAATCACCCTAGGCACACAATATGGACAAGCTTCGGGGCAGATGAGGTCACCGAGCCTAGACTTTAGCAGGAATATACAGCAATCGGACATCAACCTACCAATAATATGAGCCGCAAGTTTCTAAAATTCATATGATAGAACAATCACCACCACCAACAAAATGCTGGACAGCAATACATCAGTGGTACATACTGCGTGTCCAAGAAGCCCATACACAGGCGTAAAAAGAAGAGACAGGTAGTGCTATGTCCCCAAAGTAAAACGGTCGGGAGATTTGAAATGTGCATGTTAAAATGCAAAGAGCATTGTGGTAGAAAGATTGTCAGTAGTAGAAGGGACCCAGTATCACGATAGACAACCTTTTGCAAGTCTGGCTAAGAAATGACAACGTGCTTGCAACTAGGATCGGTTATGTGTTAAATACTGCAGGATTACCAATAACGTGCAAGGAGAGTCAGGCGGATCCCAGGCACGAGGGCGCAAAGATCTGACCACAATCAGCTTGACAACAGTCGCTTTCATTTCGGTTTCCAACGTGAACCCGCAAAATTTTTGCCGACAGGAGGTTTGGGTGAAAAAAGAACATTTAGAGGACGACGGCTGGGCACGTCTAGCATACGCTTCAATCACAGTCACCAGGAGCTCATCAACGGTATGACAGCATTTTCGAAAGGGTCAGAATGTGAGCTGCAATACACTCCACTGACAACATATATTTCGTTCAAAGTTTAAGGGTTAAGTACCATTAGGTTGTATCATTATACAAGTTCGGTTTTGGGGTGGCAGTGTTGCTGTTAGGCACCATCAACGTTTCTCATTTAATATTGCTATTTGCCTTCTTCAATCTGGGGAAAGCTCTTGTCTAAACCATGCCAGAAGGCCAAACATTGCTCCATATATAATAAAAACCAATGGCAATTTTCAGAATCGTGCCGGTGAAAAATCATTTCGTCCCTATTGTCGAGATCTAACTCTTCTCTCCACCAATGAATTGCCAATTTACGCACTCAAGAAGCTAGGTGACGTGACGTTCCTAGATTGATTCCAACTTGTTTCGAAGTCAGGCAGTTCATCTTTTTCAATCTAGTACACGGAGTGCAGTGACTGTTCTACTCTGTTTGCATTCACCTGAAAACTCGATATTTGTTCCAATAGGAGGGACACTGCACTAAATTTAGGCCTTATCCGAGTCTGCTTTTCTCGCTTCAAGCTGCACAGCGATAAACAACCTACTAACCGAAAGAATCGTCGGACTGAATACTTCGGGTCACCGCCATCTGATAAATATCGATCAGATAGTGTTGTTTGATTGCTATAGGTTGAGTAAACATCAGTTGCCACACGGTATGTACACCTGGAGATGTATATCTAAAAAAGACTTGGTGTTTTGATTAAATTTGCATTGCGCACCTCTCACCACACAGTTTCGAACTTAAATATCGAACAGAGAACATAATATAAGACAGGGGCTTAGTGCAAGCGAAACCCGCTAAAACAATGGGAATGTTTGTGTTGGCCGGCCAAGGATGAGGAGGCGGAATGGATCAGGAAGACATATTTGTTAGAGACAACTCGACTCCGCGAAAGTACTTGGAATCTTGGTCTCAAGCACCAGTTTGTTGGTAATCAGAGCAGATTCGGGACTTTGTTGGGGATTTCGTCCTGTAAGTGAAGCCAATCTAGGCTGAAAAGCCGAGAAGCACCGCACGCCTATTTTCATCCTTATCGGGAATAATCAGCAATTTGTATCTCATAAAACCCCCCGAGAATTTCGAAGCCATGACCTCGCGGCTAGTAGGTTGGACACAACTGGTTGGCTACGGATGGCCGATCAGCAGTGTAATGATCTTACACTTGGAATACAATGCTACGCATCCTTCTGTCACGGGATCCACATCATGTCGTCACACATGTTAACTAGTTCTTTCAGGAAAGACTTCACAAGCCGAGACGCACGCCTATTTTCATCCTTATCGGGAATAATCAGCAATTTGTATCTCATAAAACCCCCCGAGAATTTCGAAGCCATGACCTCGCGGCTAGTAGGTTGGACACAACTGGTTGGCTACGGATGGCCGATCAGCAGTGTAATGATCTTACACTTGGAATACAATGCTACGCATCCTTCTGTCACGGGATCCACATCATGTCGTCACACATGTTAACTAGTTCTTTCAGGAAAGACTTCACAGATAAAAATTTCACACACCCATACTACCAGCACTCAGAGGAATTTCCATCTAAGAAGTCGTTGCTCGAGCAACCAGTCAACACGTGTGACCACCTGATGTGGATCCCGTGAATGAAGAATAAGCGAAGCTATATCCCTTTAAGTTCGATTTAACCAGACTGCTGCTAAGCCGCTCGTAGCCGAAAGGCTAGCATTTTCAACTTATATGTATATATATATATATTCAGAGATGAGAAAGATGCTCCAACAGCGCATGAGCTACCATAATATCTTCGAGAGCACATATACATGTCGAGTAAGTGTCAAGATATGAAAAAATGCACCTCCCACATGGGAATTTGAAATGCAACAGCGGTTCAATAGTATCCAAAACGAGATCTCTGGAGAAGGTGTCGGTTACAACCAGAAAATACCAAAGATTAACAATTTTTCTACTGCCTATCGATCAAATAGCGAAGTTACACTTCATGTGTCCGACATCAAAGCCGATATTCACCCAATACCAGCCGTCTTCAATCGGGTATTCTGAGCGTGTACAATAGCCACAATATCAGATTCATACTGTTTGTGGTCGACTGATGCCTGTCTACAAAACGGCGTTTCGCAACAGACCCCGGTTCGGTTTTTGACATGAAGCGTTCGGTGAAGAAATTCCTAGCACTACATTTTATCAGCATCGAAGGCACAGTATTAGTGTTCAACAATGGTACTTTGCAGTCGAACAACTATCATTTATTTTAAAGCCTTATGGATGCGGGACGGACTGGACTGACATCAAATAGCAAAATAGTACGATACCAAAAGACCAGACTTAAGGAGATTATTGTGGCTTCGGCAATTAAAGTTGTTGTTGTTAAATCCAACGGAAGAAATTTGGAATAAACCTGCATTCATCTGTGGGCACTGAAATCGCTTGAACTCGTCCAGTACAGCTCGCGCCACTTGAAAAATTTTTTAAAAATCCATTAGGAATTCGCCATCTATGACAGTATCATTGCACTAAATATCAGATGTCTGGGGTTGAAATACAAGCATACGAGTGAATATTCGCCTGCCCCACAAAAAACACTCTCGAAGATGGTCTTTCTGCCCGTTACCAAAGTGTGGCTTTTTGACGAACAATACTGTACACACGGGATCTATGTGAGCAGATATCGAAAACGATGTTTGTTCACTCTTAGTTGTGAGAGGTCCATTACAATACCTCATTAAGGTCACAAATACAAAGCACGTTACGAAGACCTATTGAAAACAGCAACATGAGTTTCTCAAATGCTATATACAAGAACGTCAGCACAGCTGTCTGATTTAGTCGTCTGGGGTTGCTAACCCGAATGCTGATGCCCAACTGAAAGATACCTTTACACTTCAACTGCTGAATAGTCCTGAGTAGCCTGACCACAAAGGCTGAACAACACATGACGTGTCAGGTGCAACGACCAGCCTCCGGCACATACACATCTCGTGACAACAATCTAAACTGCAACCACACTGAAACGAATAAGTAAAAAATTCGAAAAATTTTCCAACCATAAGTGTATGCAAATGCGGGCTAAAAACTTGCTCGCTAGCTACTGAGCTAGACCCAGTCCAGAATTAATGCAACTAATCAACCCCAAGCAATTCACATTGTGGGACGCCTAAAGTTTTAGTGCTTTCATTGATTCTGGACTGGGTCAAAAAAGGGAATTGAACGATCTAATAAGCTTGAAGAAGACATAAATCACGGAACTGGTCATGGTCAATTGCAGTAATTAATATTTGGCAGTGCACACACTGGGCATCTGAGGACTTACCTAGACAGATGAACGTTACCTATGTAGGCAGCCCCCTTTGGAATAAAACACAAATTACCGGAAACATGTGAACTAAAGATACTCATGTGGGCCGACAGAGCATCGATTGGAAATCACTTAGAGTATGGAACTCTAGTTTAGTAGGAATTTGACTGCATGATCCAATAACGTCATCAAGAGTACATAATGAAAAATATTAATTCGCGAAACACTAAGTTGTACGTTGATTTGGTTCTCAAGAGAACATCAACCGAATCTCAGCTAAATCTCCGGCTTACAATATTCTTCAGCTGAATGCGCGGCAAAAAGGCCATTGCATTTTATAGTTGGTACGATTTTCAGGATATCGCAGTATGCTTTCTTCAGAAAGCATTAACCTTACGGTGGCTGAAAACTCTTAGATATGACACAACGGTTTCGCTCTTCTAGAGGTTCATCAGGTAGACTCAGTCCTCGAGTTGCTGTCAAACCCATGTTTTGGTTGAAGCCAAATCGGACAAAACTCGCGGAATGCACTCATCTGTACACTAAATTGGTTGTAACGGAGGATTCGGCTGAACCTCAGCTGAATCTCCTGTTTACGATAGTCCGCAACGGAATGCGCTGCACAATTAACCATCGAGGACTTGTCATCAGGCAGATGAATGATGAAATAAGTTACACTAAACCAGTGCAAGGGCCAATCCAACGAAGCCCTGGAGGAGATAGGTCCTGAGGTGAATCAACAGGAGACTAGAATATATTGGTGGTTGAATGCATGCAGGTACGAGTGCCTCATTAAAGAGTAACTCACACTCTACTTTGATGATGAACTTCTTCCACGCTACGTCCACCATGATGCTCCAACAGCGCATGAGCTACCATAATATCTTCGAGAGCACATATACATGTCGAGTAAGTGTCAAGATATGAAAAAATGCACCTCCCACATGGGAATTTGAAATGCAACAGCGGTTCAATAGTATCCAAAACGAGATCTCTGGAGAAGGTGTCGGTTACAACCAGAAAATACCAAAGATTAACAATTTTTCTACTGCCTATCGATCAAATAGCGAAGTTACACTTCATGTGTCCGACATCAAAGCCGATATTCACCCAATACCAGCCGTCTTCAATCGGGTATTCTGAGCGTGTACAATAGCCACAATATCAGATTCATACTGTTTGTGGTCGACTGATGCCTGTCTACAAAACGGCGTTTCGCAACAGACCCCGGTTCGGTTTTTGACATGAAGCGTTCGGTGAAGAAATTCCTAGCACTACATTTTATCAGCATCGAAGGCACAGTATTAGTGTTCAACAATGGTACTTTGCAGTCGAACAACTATCATTTATTTTAAAGCCTTATGGATGCGGGACGGACTGGACTGACATCAAATAGCAAAATAGTACGATACCAAAAGACCAGACTTAAGGAGATTATTGTGGCTTCGGCAATTAAAGTTGTTGTTGTTAAATCCAACGGAAGAAATTTGGAATAAACCTGCATTCATCTGTGGGCACTGAAATCGCTTGAACTCGTCCAGTACAGCTCGCGCCACTTGAAAAATTTTTTAAAAATCCATTAGGAATTCGCCATCTATGACAGTATCATTGCACTAAATATCAGATGTCTGGGGTTGAAATACAAGCATACGAGTGAATATTCGCCTGCCCCACAAAAAACACTCTCGAAGATGGTCTTTCTGCCCGTTACCAAAGTGTGGCTTTTTGACGAACAATACTGTACACACGGGATCTATGTGAGCAGATATCGAAAACGATGTTTGTTCACTCTTAGTTGTGAGAGGTCCATTACAATACCTCATTAAGGTCACAAATACAAAGCACGTTACGAAGACCTATTGAAAACAGCAACATGAGTTTCTCAAATGCTATATACAAGAACGTCAGCACAGCTGTCTGATTTAGTCGTCTGGGGTTGCTAACCCGAATGCTGATGCCCAACTGAAAGATACCTTTACACTTCAACTGCTGAATAGTCCTGAGTAGCCTGACCACAAAGGCTGAACAACACATGACGTGTCAGGTGCAACGACCAGCCTCCGGCACATACACATCTCGTGACAACAATCTAAACTGCAACCACACTGAAACGAATAAGTAAAAAATTCGAAAAATTTTCCAACCATAAGTGTATGCAAATGCGGGCTAAAAACTTGCTCGCTAGCTACTGAGCTAGACCCAGTCCAGAATTAATGCAACTAATCAACCCCAAGCAATTCACATTGTGGGACGCCTAAAGTTTTAGTGCTTTCATTGATTCTGGACTGGGTCAAAAAAGGGAATTGAACGATCTAATAAGCTTGAAGAAGACATAAATCACGGAACTGGTCATGGTCAATTGCAGTAATTAATATTTGGCAGTGCACACACTGGGCATCTGAGGACTTACCTAGACAGATGAACGTTACCTATGTAGGCAGCCCCCTTTGGAATAAAACACAAATTACCGGAAACATGTGAACTAAAGATACTCATGTGGGCCGACAGAGCATCGATTGGAAATCACTTAGAGTATGGAACTCTAGTTTAGTAGGAATTTGACTGCATGATCCAATAACGTCATCAAGAGTACATAATGAAAAATATTAATTCGCGAAACACTAAGTTGTACGTTGATTTGGTTCTCAAGAGAACATCAACCGAATCTCAGCTAAATCTCCGGCTTACAATATTCTTCAGCTGAATGCGCGGCAAAAAGGCCATTGCATTTTATAGTTGGTACGATTTTCAGGATATCGCAGTATGCTTTCTTCAGAAAGCATTAACCTTACGGTGGCTGAAAACTCTTAGATATGACACAACGGTTTCGCTCTTCTAGAGGTTCATCAGGTAGACTCAGTCCTCGAGTTGCTGTCAAACCCATGTTTTGGTTGAAGCCAAATCGGACAAAACTCGCGGAATGCACTCATCTGTACACTAAATTGGTTGTAACGGAGGATTCGGCTGAACCTCAGCTGAATCTCCTGTTTACGATAGTCCGCAACGGAATGCGCTGCACAATTAACCATCGAGGACTTGTCATCAGGCAGATGAATGATGAAATAAGTTACACTAAACCAGTGCAAGGGCCAATCCAACGAAGCCCTGGAGGAGATAGGTCCTGAGGTGAATCAACAGGAGACTAGAATATATTGGTGGTTGAATGCATGCAGGTACGAGTGCCTCATTAAAGAGTAACTCACACTCTACTTTGATGATGAACTTCTTCCACGCTACGTCCACCATTGTCCGTATACCATTGGTAAAACAGTAACCTTCAAGTCAGAGGTGAGAAACGTCAAAGTCGTACTGAAATCAGTGTATAAAGGAATGCAGGTAGTACGGGGGTAAAAATAACAGCGCAAGGTTAACGAAAAACGTATCAAAGGTAGGGTCGGATGAGAAACGCATCCGCTGTACGGTGCCCTGCTGAGGGGCAGTAAACGACCTGGGATTCTCTCAGGTAATTATCATACTCTATTTTGTCATGTCCTCTACTGATCATTCAATCAACCTTGTCAGTTACACACGGAACTGGGAAGACAAATAGCCTTGAGGAAATTGTACTGCAGCAACTGAACAGCCAATATCGAGATTCAGAAGAATCAAGAATAGAATGGAACAAAACAGTCCAATGAAAGGCATGCACTAATATACATGGCAGAGAACCTATAGGTTATAGTCAACAATGTGAATATGTTTGTTAGTTAGGAGGCAGTCCTCCTAACACCTCCCTTTGAAGTCATTGTTCATACGACTGGAGTTGTGGGTTCAGTTGCATTCGTATGACAGGCTTTCTGATCCGGTCGGTCCATCTTCTGAGTGTACAACTCATTGAAATTTCAGATTGCACTTCAGGCTTGGGAGATTCCGGGTGTTGCCGTAACTCAAACGTATCCATGAGAATCTCGAGCGGAAGATGAGAGTTATGCGAAACCGTGAAATTGTGTGTAACTGTTATTGGGAGAGAGGAAGGGCGTAGCCGATTTGCGTGACGGACATCCACCAGGTAAATAACCTTTCCAACACTGCGCACAATTTTACCTTGTGTCCACTTTCCCGCACCACTACGATAATCCTTAGCTAGGACGAACTAAGCACAAGTACAGTCTGATACCGGGAAGCACCACCAAGGTGTAGGGAGGACGGAACCAGATGAAGATACCAAAAGCAACGGTTCCTAGGAAGGGTCTTATTAGTATTGAGTCTACACGCTGGGTCGTAATGGACCTTAACTTCAGCTCATTCTTAGCTCCAGTCTAGTTAACTGGAAATCGGAGGAGTTGCAGGCAGTTGCCTGGCTAACCAGCTGTGGTTCTAATGACGTGCGAACTGGAACAGCTGTACATGGAAATCAATAACTTTAGGACAAGTCTGTATAGTAAAATGCCGAATTTATAGCGTCTCGAATACCGAACCGATCTTTATTTGGTCTACTCCCAGTTCGAATGTCATCTCGACAGTTGCTAATGATAGACTTTTTTGAAGAGCGAATTTTAGCGGCAGTGAATCTTGTAGCAGTGAATAGTCCCCTTGGTTTACGGGGAAGCTGCAACACGAGAACGAACCGGAAAATGATCGGACTCCGTACGTGTGTTCTAAATAATCCAAAATAAGAATAGTCGTTCAGCTGCAGCACCATTAGGGTGCATAGCTGCGATGCTATCCAAAGGAAGCTGAGATAATGCCAGGATACCAAAGCCTAGACAGTAGCAGCTCAGATTGAGAGGTTTGGCTCGAAACATAGACCTTCCGGTCGGTAAATATGCGCTTTAACCACTGAGCCATCTCGAGCTCAATATGCATTGAAATTTCAGATTGCACTTCAGGCTTGGGAGATTCCGGGTGTTGCCGTAACTCAAACGTATCCATGAGAATCTCGAGCGGAAGATGAGAGTTATGCGAAACCGTGAAATTGTGTGTAACTGTTATTGGGAGAGAGGAAGGGCGTAGCCGATTTGCGTGACGGACATCCACCAGGTAAATAACCTTTCCAACACTGCGCACAATTTTACCTTGTGTCCACTTTCCCGCACCACTACGATAATCCTTAGCTAGGACGAACTAAGCACAAGTACAGTCTGATACCGGGAAGCACCACCAAGGTGTAGGGAGGACGGAACCAGATGAAGATACCAAAAGCAACGGTTCCTAGGAAGGGTCTTATTAGTATTGAGTCTACACGCTGGGTCGTAATGGACCTTAACTTCAGCTCATTCTTAGCTCCAGTCTAGTTAACTGGAAATCGGAGGAGTTGCAGGCAGTTGCCTGGCTAACCAGCTGTGGTTCTAATGACGTGCGAACTGGAACAGCTGTACATGGAAATCAATAACTTTAGGACAAGTCTGTATAGTAAAATGCCGAATTTATAGCGTCTCGAATACCGAACCGATCTTTATTTGGTCTACTCCCAATTCGAATGTCATCTCGACAGTTGCTAATGATAGACTTTTTTGAAGAGCGAATTTTAGCGGCAGTGAATCTTGTAGCAGTGAATAGTCCCCTTGGTTTACGGGGAAGCTGCAACACGAGAACGAACCGGAAAATGATCGGACTCCGTACGTGTGTTCTAAATAATCCAAAATAAGAATAGTCGTTCAGCTGCAGCACCATTAGGGTGCATAGCTGCGATGCTATCCAAAGGAAGCTGAGATAATGCCAGGATACCAAAGCCTAGACAGTAGCAGCTCAGATTGAGAGGTTTGGCTCGAAACATAGACCTTCCGGTCGGTAAATATGCGCTTTAACCACTGAGCCATCTCGAGCTCAATATGTTTTAAAAGAAAATATCGTGAATACAAAATAGCAGTTTATAGATAACTCCTATGCAGTTAATATGAGTGCTCCATTATTTGCCGCTTTGAAAGCGCAAGGTGAAGTGAGGATCACGTTTTCGTAGGAATTCTGTGACAAACATGGTGATCAGTGCACAACCCAGTAGGAAACCATCAAGGTAGTGAGCTCAGGAAGCAACTACACCGAGACTTCCATCCTGACAACTTTCACGGTTGTCGACGATTCCCAACGAGGCTCCAAACGCTGGATTCCTTCTGCATTGATGTATGTTATCTGTCAGAAACAAGGACGCCGGACGCAAGTACTGTGATCGAACTGACTGCCTCCTTGCTCTCTCCCAGGTTCCGGCTGAGCACCTCTGGTGATCCAGAGACCGCAGCAGCTGGATATGCTGAGATGGGTACTGTATTGAGGGACCGGGCGCAGGCGTCCCTGTTTGATTGGACCACCGTTGATAGTCACCTCTGTGCGATTTGTTTGGTAACATCTGTGGCCGAATTAAGAGGAAGTGATGTTCATCGCATCTTATTTATTGTCTGTTTACGCCCCAACTGACTGTAGCTCTGAATCTGCCAAGGACAGTTTCTTTGGGGAAATACAAGTAGTTTCGTATGTTTCGTAACCCATGGTTCGGACAAAAGCCAGATCGTGTAACCATCCCAAAATCTTTCACTGCGCCTCAGTAACGTTCGAAATTCTAAATGGATCCTTGAGTGAGATCTACAGAAGCGCCATCTGCGAAAGACAGGATTAACTCAGCAAAAAGCCGTCCAACTGTAGCACCCTTTCGGTGCCTAACTGCTACACCATCCAAAGGTTGCACGAGGGATGGAATACTGCCAGGTTGCCCAGGCTGTTGGAGATATCAGTATCCCCCCCCCAAAAAAAACGATATTATCTTTTTTACCGACTTGGGTTCGGGAGCTTGGGGCATCGCCTGTTGATCGCGTGTTTTTGGATCATTAAAGTTTGTGTCCGAGGTTTTTCGTCTTCTTACTATCCGCCGTGCTAGGAGTCTGGATCAAGCAACATAGCTGGGGATAGAGTATTACCACAACCCGCATATCATATTGTTTGCTCTCTGCGTGATCGAACCGTAACCTATTTGGCGACGCAAGATGGAGGCAGAACAACTCAAAGCAATGTTTGAACAACAACTGAAATTCATCAACTATCAATTCAACTATCAACGACTATCAACTAAATCTTTGGCTACACCGGCTGCGTCGAGTGTCCCACAGTCGGTTGACGGAATCGCTGGCAGTATCAAAGAGTTTTGCTATGAACCATCGGCTGGCATTGGTTTCGTCGATTTCTCAATTCAAGATTATAGTTGAAAGGCCCACCTCCTGCTCCGCAAACTTGAACCCGCAGAGCATATTATTCTGTTAAAGAACCCGCGTGATTTCACTTTTGATGAAACGGTCCACGCGCTTTCGCAAATATTCGGTGAGCAAACGGCGCTTTTTAACATTCGTTATCAATGCATGAAGCTGGTGAAAAGTGACGCAGACGATTTCCTCACATATTCTGGCATTGTGAACCGGGAATGCAAATGGTTCAAACTAGGATCGTTAACGGAAGATCAGTTCAAGTCGCTGATTTTCATGTGCGGCTTACAATCCCCGAAGGATGCAGAAATCCGTACCCGACTCCTCAGCTACATCGAGAAGGACCTATCAATGACGCTGCAGGCCGTCACCTCGGAATGTCAACGATTGATTGCTCTGAAGCATGACACCGCCATGCTGGGGGTCATGGCGGTTCCGAAGTTCATGCAATACATCAGGCTACGCAACAGCTTGGTCCTGTCAATTCTGGCCCAACCAAATCGATCTCACAGTGTTCTGGTCCGAAGCAAAACAAAGGCTCAAAGAAGATACCACCTTCACAATGTTGGCATTATGGAGCCTGGCACTTCGTCAGGTTCTGTCCCTACAAGCAGCATCGGTGCCGTGGGACACAAAGATGGGTATTGTCAGTCATGGATGCATACGGCCTCCGCTGTTCCAAAGCAGTCATCACGCGCCCGTCCCAAACCGAAATCGAACCCTGTTGGCTCCTCTATCAGTTTGCTGGCTACTTTCCAGATCAACACGCCAGGTAACCGGAAGTATCTGACAGTCACCGCAAATGGCCATCCAGTCAGTCTGCAGTTGGACACTGCGTCGGACACTACCATCATTTCGGAGAAGCTTTGGAGCACGCTCGGGCAAACTCCGATCAGACAAGCACCTCGAACTGCTACCAGTGCCTGCGGTGGAGAGTTAAAACTTTCCGGTGAGCTCCAGTGCTGTGTATCTTTTCGAGGAATTACATTAGTGGGGTCGTGTTGTATAACGGCAACTGAGCTGAACTTGTTGGGTCTTGATTGGTTCGATCCCCTGGGGTTTGCCAACACTCCAATCAGTGTCATTTGCGATGCAGTTCAGTCCTCCACGGCGCATCCAGAGCATGCACCCGACATTATCAAGCGATTTCCATTCGTTTTCCAACCTGGTCTCGGTCAGTGCACTGCGACACAAGCAGTCCTCCACCTCCTGCCAGGATCCACTCCAATTTTCCGTCCAAAGAGACCAGTTCCATATGCTTCCCTCCCACTGGTAGATGCCGGACTCCAACGGTTGGAAGAACAAGACGTTCTGTCCCCTGTGTCCTACTCTGCCTGGGCAGCGCCGATCGTTGTGGTGAAGAAACCTAACGGTGACATCCGCATATGTGCCGATTTCTCAACCGGCCTAAATGTAGCTATCCAGCAGCACCACTATCCACTGCCAGTACCCGACGATCTATTCACTGTTCTGAACGGTGGGAAGTTCTTCGCCAAAATCGACGTTGCTGAAGCGTACCTTCAAGTTGAAGTCGCACTAGAATCACGCCCACTACTGCCAATCAACACATACCGCGAGCTATATCAATACAACCGTCTCCCGTTTGGCGTCAAAACCGCTCCAGCAATTTTCCAGCAATTGATGGACACCATCCTTTTTGGCATTCCAGGTGTGGTCGCATACCTGGACGACGTGCCGACCGTTGCTGTTTCACCTGAAGAGCTTTGTGAGCGAATCAATGTCGTCTTACTGCGCATTCAGGACAATGGCCTCCGCCTCCGTCCCGAGAAGTGTCAATTCTTCTTGACGCCCTCTTCTTCGACGCCTCTGGTTGTCATCCTGACCCGAAAAACGTTCGAGCTATACAGCGGATGCCACCTCCTAAGGATGTCCCATCATTACGTTCCCTTTTGGGTTAGTCAGCTATTATTCGGCATTCTTGCCTTCGCTACATGACATTCGACTCCCACAAAATCAATTGCTTGGAAAGGACGTCCCCTGGTTTTGGTCAGAAGAATGCGAGAGAGCATTTTGCGAGCGAAAGACGATGCTCAGTTCAGATCTGCTACTTACCCATTACGACCCAAAGCTGCCGATCGTTGTGGCAGCTGATGCCTCTAATTTTGGTGTCGGTGCCATTCTATGTCTTTTCAGACGGATCGGACAAAGTTATTATGCACGCATCGAAATCATTAACTCCAGCGATACAGACAGATAGAGAAAGAAGCGTTGGCCTTAGTGTTCGTGGTTCGGTGTTTCCACGAAATGTTGTATGGCCGCCGTTTCACCCTACTCACCGATCATAAACCTTTCCTCTCCATTTTCAATTCAAAGAAAGGTGTTCCCGCACACTCTGCCAACCGCCTGCAAAGATGGACCCTGATTATGCTGGGTTACGACTTCAATATTCACTATCGGCGCACCGCCGACTTCGGTCAGGCCGATGCATTATCTCGCTTGATCAACAACCAGCTAACTCTCGAAGAAGACACGGTTATTGCGCATGTTGTATTTGAGGACCCAGCCGAACTCCAGTTGATCCAGTCCGTTCGTGCATTGCCCGTGACAGTAACAGAGATTCAAAGAACTACCACGGCTGATCCAACGCTTCAAAAGGCAATCCAATTCATGAATTCTCGGTGGCCTTGAACCTCAAAGATGATTGGCTTCGACGGCTCTTTCATCGCCGAGATGCATTAGCGATCGTAAACGATTGTTTAATGTTTGGAGACCGCCTGGTGATTCCTCAATCTTTACGCCATTGAGTTCTCCGTCAGTTCCATTCTGGACATCCAGGAATCAACCGTATGAAGTCAATAGCTCGCAGTTACGCATACTGGCCGTAAATGGACCAGCACACCACTGATTTTGTAAAACGCTGCTCCCGATGCCAACAAGCAGCCAAGAATCCGCCACATCAACCACCGGTTCCCTGGCCTCGACCTGAGAAGCCTTGGTCTTAGATCCACATTGATTACGCAGGACCGATACGTGGCACTTTTTATTTGGTTTTGATTGACGCTTTTTCCAAGTGGCCAGAAGTAATTCCGGCGTCATCTCCAACAACACCTAGTAAGCTGCGAGTGTTATCCAACATTTTCAGTCAGCATGGGTTACCAGAGTTCATAATCTCCGACAATGGTTCGCAGTTCACCTCCGCTGAGTTCCGCGACTTTTGCGCTCGACATGCGATAACACACGTTCGTTCACCACCGTATTACCCACAATCGAACAGTCAGGCAGAAAGGTTCGTCGACACATTCAAGAGGGCCTTGCTTAAAGCTCGAGGGGAGGAGACATCCGTCGAAGCCCTTCAGAGATTCCCGTCCGTGTACCGAACGACCCCGAATGACGCTTTGGCGAACCACCAGTCACCTGCAGAGGCACTCATGGGCCGTAAACTGAGAACTGTGCATTCTTCCATGTTGCCAACACAACCCACTGAGTCAAGGTCCATACCGGTGGCAGTTGTAACTCTATTCAAAGTGGGAACGCCCGTACTTGTCCGTGACTATCGCCCGGGACATGATTCATAGATTACAGGTCGTATCCTGCGAAAACGCGGCAGTGTGATGTACGACGTGTCAGTTGGTCAAGACACCTGGAACAGACATCAAAACCAACTCCGCCTTAACAGCACGCCGGAAACTCAAGTATGTTCGGTTACCGTAGTGCTGGACATATTGCTCGATACTTTTGAGTTGAAAACTGAGACAGCATCGAAAGAAAGTGTGATCGGCAGCTCAGTATTTGATCCAACACTTCTTCCCAGGCGGTGGACAGACCGACGCCGCTGCCAGCGGGAACGTATCCAGGTCGACCCCCCTCGAGTATGTTACTGACTTTTCAGAGGATTATGAATATATGTATGCATCGTCATTTTTTCCTAGCATCACCTGTTGATCGCGGGTTGTTGGATCACTGAAGTTTGTGTCCCAGGTATTTCGTCTTCTTACTATCCGCCGTGCTAGGAGTCTGGATCAAGCAACCTGGCTGGGGATAGAATACTGTCGCAGTCCGCATATCTCACTGTTTTCTCGCTGCGTGATCGAACCGTAAAACAGGCCTAGACAGGGGAAGTCGATAGGTAGAAGTCGGGTTCGAACCACGGACATTTCGGCCAGTAAAATCGCGCTCTAACCACTTGGTCCATCTCAGCCAGCTCGTACCCAAAACAGTCCGGTTTGTGTCTAACCTCTCGAGTAACTGCTTGGGCCTCCGACTCGAAGGCTTCAAACTTTGCAGTTAAGACTCGCCGGGGGCGATACAGCCTGGAACTTCACAGATCCAGCTGGAAATATACACCCCGAGCGGTCAATGTCGGTGGATCATGGAGTGAAGACTAGACCCAGCATACCACGTACTGGTCCCGCAATGTTTTGAATCAGGTTAGACCCCACGGCACCGTTCTTACCAGGGGACACAGACATGAAACGCAGAAAATTACCCAACTGGTTGAATGAGCACTTGAATCCGTAAGGATGATATATTCATTTCGGCGTTCAAATAGACCGTTTTACAAGAACGAGGGAACTTCTAGCAGCAGGATCACGACAGGGAGCGATAGATAGTGATGGATTTTGACCCAGCATTCAAATTCAAGACTGTTCTGTCCATCGTCGTCTGTAACAGTAATCCTTGATTACGGCTGCGAGTGCTCATGCTAACAAACAAATACACACTAACGGTTAGATGGCAATCCACTAGCACATTCCAGTGGTGAGCGCGGCTTGTGGACGTTCGTTTCTGAACTCGGTAAGCAGCGTCGAGCTAATGAATAAGAAAAAGCGTCCAGCAGACTAAGGTATCCGAAGAACCCAGATAAATTCGTAATGAACGGCTTTCAAATGATTTGCACCAGCATTATCACACCAAGATTAGCTAGTCGTTCAGCTTACGGTGCACAGCTGCCATTCCACCCGAAGCCCGATGACCGGGATACTGGCTGGTTGCCCCATCCTAGACAAGAGCAACCGAGATGTGGAGGTTGTGTTTGAATCATGGAATTTCTGTTCGGCAAATTCGTGCCTTAGACACTGAGCTATTTCGAACTCCCCAGGTTAGTCGTCCATTGTTCAAAAACAATGTCTCACTTTTGGAGTTCGTGCGACGCAAAAACATTAAAAACTTCTAAATGGCAAATAAATTCTACGGTAAGTAAGTAACGAGTCCAGAAGCACCTGCTGTGCACAGTAAGAGCACGAGCGCGACATCCGTGTCTTGTGCTAAGGTCCTCGGCCTAGGACAGTCACCTGAAACCGACCAGGTTGGACCAAAGAGCCATCACGCCGAGTGCAACCCCCCCCCACACACACTCAACTAAACCCTCTGCCTTCGCACTCACAAATCCCATCCACATACAAGCCTTCATCGTTCATCTCTTTTTCGCACTGGCAAACAGACAATATCCACCCAAAATCCCACTCACTGGAAGTAGGCTGTGACTCTGAAACTCACACATATGACTCAGACAAGGTCGTGCAACTTAAAGCGCCCAGGGTGAACCCAACTTTCTCATGTTTATCTTCGTGTCGGGTGATTCAGAGGCGATGACGCATGAATTATACGGTGTGGGAGATGCACCCGGGCCCCAGGCTGAATACGTTCACTGTATTGCATTCCAGTGGACAGTCCTGTGCACTAGTGTGTTATGTAGCCCAATCAAGCTCAGTGTCACTCATAATAAAAAAGGTACCTGTTTGTGGCGTTCACTTATGCCAGAAGCTGAAAAAGACACCCTTTATCGATATTTACCCAGACTAATTCGTCAAGCAGAGGTCACAGACATCGTCAGGCTTACGAATGATACAAATGTCGAAATAAATCGCCTGTGCTCTTTAGAATAAAAGCCGCAATGTCAATTTAGAGTATACGCTCGCCGAACAGAGTTGTGTGCTGTCTGTCAACTGTTTCTTGCCAGCAATAATTTTCACCACAAACGCTCGCAACTCTGGCAGTAACCAGTTGCAAACTGCTGCGTATCCAACTGGATTAGCACTAGACAGCAACAATATAAGATTGTTGCTCTTTCTGTTACATGACTGGATTCCGATCACACAACGGTGCAAGCACATCTGACAATTCGCTTTTCTTCAGTAGCACGCATGTTAATCTACCACAAGAACTAGCATAGATCCATCGTACTGGTCTACGCAAGTTCAACAGCCCTGCGCAATGAACCAAACAACCAGCACGTCGACGAAGCACGGTGAAGAGCATTATATGCTGACAACGTTCAAAGTTGTCTGTTCAACTTCCGCGACAGAATCAAATGGCCGCTGTGTAACGCTGAGATCGCTAATCCTAAATGATGTTTGTAAATCCATAACAACAGACGACGAAAACATCAGAGCACGCAAACCCCTCAAAAACCAAATAATGAAGAGTCTAAAGAGAGATCTAGAGCTTCAGTGGACAACGAAAATTCACAAAGGGGGGAAATATTTGCCACCGGGGACGGCCCTGCCCCTTAATGCCTGATTCAATCAACTGGCAAAAGGAAAGCAACTGTCATGGAAAAGATAAGTGGAAAAGATGGTCCAGTAATTCACTAAAAGATGCCAATCCGAAAGGTGGACCTAGCACTTCGAAGAACGGTCTAGCTAGGCCTTAAAAAACAGCCCCCGAAGATAGAGGACGCAGGACAATGTAAGGTAGACCTCAGTTGCTCGTCGGAAGAGCAAACAATCGAAAAATAGCTCTCCCAAACTATGAGAAAGCATTCAGATCGGATAGTTTGCATACGACCCTCTAAGATGAGGGACCTCTGGTTACTCACCTGACCGACAGTGGCTATCCTTCTCAACCTGAAGGCTGACTTGACTCTGTTGGTCGTCGGACACTGGGACAATGTTTATGAAATAATTGGTCCCCCCTGAAGGACTGCACACCAACTTCTATGAAGGCGTGAAGGTTCATGGTAAACATTCGCCTGAGTTCATTACATCAAGCTCTGGTAGACAAGTCTGTCCTCTCCCATTTTTTCCCCGACTTTTCATCTATATGATCACAGAAGACCTACTCTCAGCCTCAGGGCGAGATGGCTCAAGTTGAAAAGGCGCGAATCTACCGACCGGAAGGTCCGCGGTTCGAAATCGACCTGTCTCGCGACTTCTTCTGTCTAGGCTTGGGCAGCCTGTCAGTACCTCGGTCCTCGTGCATCCTTCTGGTGGCATGGCAGCTTCGGGGCACAATCCGAGTCTAGTGGGAACAACACATCTAGAGTGCTGATATAATCAAACGGTTTTCGGAGGAAAATAACTAGCCTCCGGTAGATGAATTGATCATACTCCATAGGTTGCGAAGTCTGGGTCCCGTGCTCCATACGCCGGTCGACGAGCTTCCTCAGAGAGCGCTTTAAGCACAGTCACACGGAGGTTGGGTACTGCCGTCGCCCTGGATGAGGACCAGTTGTAAGAACACTGACAGACATGATCCATTTGCACGCCAAATGGTGCGAGTGCATCCGGGCTGTTGACCCAACTGAATAGCTTCCACTCCAGATATCCCTGGTGTACACTCTATTATCAGTCATGGATTCATGTGTTAGCTGCTGCCTCCAATGCGTATTTATCAAGCTTATCTTCCCAGATCACCAGTGAACGATCGTTTGAGTAGTCCGAAAGTTTCTATGACCTCACTCAACTTGCCTTCTCGTGGAAAGGAGTTTAAACTCCTCCGGGCGACTCTGATCGGAAATCCGCCAGACTCGAAGACCATCTGGTGAATGTAAGAGTCATATCGGCTTCAACCGGAGATGCAACTGAAGTCAAACTTGCCGAAAACACCGCCTTCAGATAGGTGTTGGATAAATTCTACTGTGAGGTGCTGTAAATCGTTGACTCTTGACCAGAGCATCAACCACTAAGTAGACAGCATCAGAAAACACATATGGCACACAAATGCACCAAATTAAGTTGCCCCCTAGCGTTTTCTTCGCTTTTGTTGTCATCGCTGTATGTTGCGAAAACGAAACTCAACGGAACTAAACACCAAAAATAAGATGGCCAAGCCCCATCTTGGGCTTCCATAATCACTATTTCGTTCCAAGTTTATCTTCTTAATAACTTTGTGCGAACAGGGTCAACTGCTCCAGATTGCAAAACCAGGTTATGGAATCCGATGGGCACGAACGAACTGTTGAAGACGGCACCAGCATCAACTATTTACCTATATATTTGTCCAGATATTGTCAACGGTCTCTGTGGATAACAAGGAAGCAACTACTTTACTGGATGCGCAAGAAAGCCGTGAGTTGTTTATAACGTCGTCTACACTGGCAAATCAATTATACCTGGTTTTTCGTCAGTCGCTTGACGAAGACCGCCTTTCCTCTTCTTGGAAGAAAGCGATTGTCACGCCAATCTACAAAACTGGCGACTAACGATTGCCCGGCAGCTACAGGCCTATAAGCCTCACTAGCGTGCCGTGCAATGTGATGGAACGCATTCTGAAGCGAGCTATCCTAGATCACCTTACTTCCAGCAACTTGATATTTCCAGCTCAACACAGATCACTCCCAAATCGTTCTTGCGTAACAAACATGCTCGTGTTTATGGACAGCTTAACCCATGCCAATGACGAGGGACTCATATCGGATACCATATTTTTCGACTACTCAAAGGCCTTTGATCGGGTCCTACACGTCCCGCTGCTCCACAAACTCGAGTCCTACGGAAAATCCAACACTGAATCAAGGCGTTCCTATCAGACAGATCATTCCGAGTGAGAATAAGCTCGACCTACTCTTCTCCAGCGGCGGTCTCCATTAGAGTTCCTCAAGGTCCCGTTTTGTGACCACTGCTCTCTCTGATATACGTCGACGACCTTCCAGATGCTCTTGCAAGTCCATGTCTACTTTTTGCGGACGACTTGAAATCCTGGAGTTCCAATGCCAGTGCCCTCCAAATGGATGCAGACGCTGCACAGCAGTGGTCGTTGGACTGGTACCTTCCTCTGAATGACGAAAAGTATGTCCATATGTCATTTGGAGGAGACTCAGCGAATGCCTTCGTCAGTCATGTTGAGAAAGGACCATAAAACATGAGGATAGACGCCAAAAGGTACTTGAGTATCTGGGTCTCTTCAAACTTCTTCTTACTGCACCATGAGAAATCGGCCCACAAGGTATTCGCCGTTTTACGGACGATTCGCGTACGTTCTATCATATTACTCACATGGACTTCCAAATACTCCACGTCAGATCGCTCCTTAAATATGCCAACCAAGTTTGTACTCAGAACGCACGAAAGACGTCACCCTCATGGAGCGTGTCCAGTGAGCCGCTACGAAAATGGTTGCCAGGCTCAAATCCATGGACTACGAAACCCGTCTCGCGGTGCTTGACCTCTTTCCCCTGGAGTACCGTCGCCTTCAAGTGGATCTAATTCTTACTTATACCCTATTTGAACAGAGCTTTCCCAACAGGGTTTTTATCCTTGGCCCAGCAAACACACGGCGGGACATGGTAAGAAAATTTTCAAGTTCAGAGCGCATACATTCATCAATTAAATTTTTTTATCATTTCGGGTAGTAGCTGCGTGGGTCAACCTTTCTCCCACGTTTGTCAACGCTCCTTCTAGAGCCCAGTTCGAAGCACCATTAGACACCTATTTATGCGAATCCTCGCCTGGCAAGCAGTCTTCTCTGAGCTATGAATACAAAGAGTAGTGCAACATCCTTCCTTCACTCGAGCCTTTCAGGTGAACAACAAGAACAAAACCGACCCGGGAATCTGGGCAAAAGCTTCGAGACTGTGTATGCATCCGTGAATCCGTAAATGAATTTGGTTGCAGTGATAAGTCAGTTAGGCAGTGTAGGAAACCGTTGGAAGCTCCCTGCTTTCCGTCGACCAACCAATAACACTCTGTCGCAGTCTGCCGCGTCCGAAGACGTGCATTAAGCATCAGGCGGAATCCCATTAACAAAAGCCTTACCAACAACAAATACAAGCGGCAGCCACCGATAAACCCAACTCGGAAATGATTGGTCTAAAAGTCGTGCTTCTTGCTGGTCCAACCCCATACGGATCGCCGGCCAGCGGAAATTATGGGGACAACAGCCAATCGCGGGTTACTGGTTGTTGATTAGGTGGCTGTCGACCTGTTCGCCAGGCTTCGCAATTAACTTACAAACTGCTCGCTGATGATGTCTTCTCGTAGGTGATGAAACTTTTGCAGGTCAGTTATCAAGCCCGGTGAAGAGATCAACAGCCACCCATTCAACAACCAACAAACTCAGCCGACCTACCAACATTTCGGCACATTACCAACTCTAGGTTAAAAATTCTTGTGGATCCCGTGAACGAGTGGCATTTTGGTGATCCGGTCGCGGATCCTTGTGGGCACAAAAGAAATTCTTCTGGAACCATAACTCAAACATGAAAAATTAGCATAAGATTGTTCCTTCGAAAACAGTTTCCATTTGTGTCACGATGCGTTGATGGATTCACTGATCAATACACAGGATCGGGGGTCCCTCCAAAATTTCCGGGTCCGTTTTGTTCTTATCGTTCAGCTGCCGTTCGCCTGAAGGGCACAAACGAAAATGGCGTAACTCTGATTCTTGAGTTCTCAGCGCGGTGTAGTATGCTTACCAGCGCGAGAAATCGCGTCAAAAGGCGTATAATAGTGCTTTGAACTGTTTACTAGATAGACTGTGGACAACCGTCGGAGAAAGTCTATTTCGTGCAGCGATCACCCAAAATGAGAAAGCATCTTGCATAATGAAGATTTGCACTCTGGGCTTGAAAATCCTACCATGCTCCCGCCATGCGTTGGCTTGATCAACGGTGAAAAACCTGCCAGCAGAACCCCGTTGGAAGAGGACATAAGTAGGTATCAGGGCTCTTAGTAGGCGACAATTCTCCGGGAAAAAGATATCAAGCACCGCGAGGCGCATTTCATAGTCCACGGATTTAAGGCCAGTAATCGCTTTCGTAGCAGCCGGTTGGACACGCTCAATGAGGGCTACCTCCTCCTTACGTTGTTGTATTGAATAGGCGGCCTGATGTAGGCTCGTACTATATTTGAAAGTCTATAGGAGTATCACTGAGGAAGGTCGTTGACGTGCATCAGAGACGGCTGTTGTCCCAAAACAGAGTCTTGAAGAGCTCCAACGGGGACCCCCGCCGTAGAAAGGTAGGTTTGGCCTACTTTTACTCGGAATGTTCTGCCTTATAACAACGCAGTAATCCAACACTAATCCCGTTGGCCTTGATGCTATGGGGCGGCGGGACGTGTGGGACTCGAGCACATGCTTTTGCGAAATCGAGAAATATGGAATCGGGTATGAGTCCCTTGTTCTATGCTTGGGTTAAGCTGAGCACGTTCATCACACAGGAACAGTTTAAAATGATTGTTCAGCTCCTCCGACCGCATTATCATTGCCAGCTGCCTCTATTTTAGGGGTGATATTCGTTCGATGCTTATCAGGTCACCTGTCCATAATGAAACCAAACCCTTGATTCTAAGTCGGAAGAAGCGCAAAATGCACCATCTTATTCGGAACACTCGAAGAAGATTCAAACACGAAGAATGCAGCAAATTGGACGAAACTCGAAAAAGGACATTCCTTCCTGACGGAAAACGTAGCGCTGTCCTTTCCCGGTCCGTTGGCTACGAAGAAGGAAATTCGGCGCCTGATGCTGAAATCAAGTGTGCCACAACTTCTCTGGTGGATAGCTGCACGAAGCAGACCAGGATTATCGTCTAAGTCACGTTTTCGAGGATATCCCCTTCACGAAAACTGACAAGTCACTACCTGGTGATGTCGCTAAAACGTACGAATGGGAATCACTTCACGAAAAATGGTTGCGAAAAAAGGGGGCGAGATTGCCCGCTGTTTAGAGCGGTAATTTACCGATTAGGTGGTCTGTGGTTCGAACCCGACCTCAGCATCTGGACTTCTATCTGGGCTTGGACAATCTAGCATTAATCCAGCCCTCATGCTTCCTTCGGATGGCACACCAGTAAGTCACCGATAAATGTACAATAACCTGTGCGATTACATTTATCATTATAGTGAAGCATGCAAACTTCGGAGGTTCTGGTCACAATTTCTTCCCTAGTTCATCGATATTCAGAAGGCTTTCATAAACATCAAGCTCAAAATCGAAGATGATAAAGGCGCAGCGGTGGGCTCCACACTCAAGTAACATTCTCCAGTCCGGGTTTTGTCAGCTGTGCAGGAGCAAGCAGCGTCTTCCACGAACAGAGTAGGTGCAAGCACTGGTCTTACCACTGGGAGGTGCTGCGATTACCCCGCAACCACTGGGCAGCCAACCAGAACGAAGTAAGCGTTGAAGATTTCACCTCATCAAGTGACCATAAAAAAGGCCGCCGAGAAAGTTTCCTCCTTAAATGTGAAACTACCGGTATCCAGCTCCTTTTACTGAGAAATGGCAGTCTAATGAGGGGGAGGGCTCAAACATCAAATCCGACAACACAATTCCTAAAAATCCTACGTACACCGAGTCGGCCATCTGAGAAATCATGGAAGCACAAGGGAGAGCTTCTGGGCTAGAATAAGCCGCGCGAACTACGTTTCGTTCAAAAAAATCGCTTGCTAAATTCGAAGTGTAGTTTTCTGCAGAAAGAGCCGCTTGGAAATGCCAAACCGCAAATTCTCGAAAGCCAAAGAAGGCGTTCAAAAGTTAATATTACACAAGCTGCAAGCGGTAACCATCAAAATTGCTCACTATGTGAGGAAAAACGTGCAAAAGAACTGAGGACGCACGCAAACCGGATTACGATGGGAACACATCTCCGCCCGTAACGATACAGTGCTCTTTGGAAGCACAGAATTATGACTCGGGACCTATTCATAACTATGAACACAAACATGGCACATCATTGTTAAATCTGATAACGTGCCTTGTGACACAACTATCTGCTCGCCCATTTTGTGAGGAAATGTGTCAGTCTCCTCAACAAACTTGTCGATAAGCAAAAGTTGGTTCAATTTTAGAAACCGTCCATGATCGTGCTTAAAGAAATTTGGCGTACAACAGGCGCGGTTGACGCTGAGATCTGGATAAAGGTTCGATCTTGAAACACGAAAGGACACATGTGCTGCTTCATACCCAATTGCGGCCTTGCCGGCATCAACTGTCCGCTCATAGGTCACCCCGCAATTTTCTGCGGTGCAACGTGGTTTCAAATCCTAGCGCGTGCGTCCGTTTCCCGTCATGTTCTTTCCACAGGTCCTCGAGAAACCACCCCAGCTACGACTTCACGCTTCTTGTGGCCTGCTAGATGGCGTTACGATGCATGGGGTCTGGTGGATAATTTCAGTCCCAGCTCACTAAAATCGTTCAAAAGATTATTCAAGCTCAGCATGTCGTTGTACGCATCAGATACAAAGAGGCAAACCTCCAACTCTGCCGAATCTTGTCAAAACATAAAAAGACAATCCGTTAACCAGGCATTTATTAAGGTTCCGCCGGGATAATGTTTTCACCATGTGCTTTTAAGAACGGAACCTGGCAGCTCAAATTGGATTTGAAAATTATGTCCTGCAGAGTTCACAGAAATGCATATCTCCTCTGATCAGTTTAAATTGAGACCAGCTTCATTAGAACAGACAAACCGTACCATTTTCCAGAAAATCCGCGAGACCGATGCATTATTCGTCTCAAAGAAAACAGCACGCAGTCAAACACTGCCCGAAAAAGGTCTCAGTGTTCCTTACAAAGATAATTACAGGAGACACAAAAATGAGCTGGTATTTCGCAAGAAGCGTAACACGTGTAACGCAGAGCCAGGTTGCTGCAATTCAGCGGGATAATATAAAATATTTAACTTAATTGAATCGGACGTTATGCACAGAAATACGAGTCTACGAATAACACAAAAGCGGTATCCGTAAGCTACCTAAAACCTCGTGCTGGCCTGGGTTCTTCCTCGGCGACCTCAGCACATCCTGTTTTGACCTGGCTTAACAACGAACGAGAAGGACGTTTGTCAATTCCTGTACAAGGCAAACCCATTAAGTGCGTTGGGGTAAGGCGAGGTCCATCCAAGTATCCGGAAGGAATGTCACTCACAGAGGCAAAGAATTTACACACGGCGTTTCGTCAGTCACTCAACGAAGGCAAACTTCACTGTGCTTGTAGACAGGTGGGTGTCAATTCACTCCACAGAACTGATGACTGCCAGCAGCTTAAGACCTATCAGCCTCACTACATATTGTGCAAGCCGATGGAGCTCATTCTGAAGCGCGCTATTTTGAATCACATTACCAACAACTTGATATCCCTAGAGCGACATGGGTACTTCCAAAATAGCCCATGTGGATGAGCATGCCTGTATTTATTAATGACTTAACTCAATGAAGAAACGCAAAACACATCGGACGCCATATTTTTTGAATCCTTAAATGCCTTTAGCCGATTCCCGTGCGTTTTACTTCTCTCTGTGCTCGATTTTAGTTGGATTAAAGGAAGAAGTCTGTTCTACATTGAAACTGTCCTTTCAGATAGAACAGTCCGATTGAAGTAGGCTTCAACTATGCTTCTTCGACGCCTTTATCTATTGGGGTCATCAGGGATGCGTTTTAGGACCATAATTTTGAAGAGGAACATTTATGTCCAAGTTTCTAGTTTGTGGACGGCTTTAGCCCTTGAATTGCTACGTCAGCCTGCAAGTTGATGTAGGCGGTAGTGGTTCCAAAACTGATCTCTTCTTCCGAATGGCAACAATTGTGCCCACATGTCTTCCGGTCGGGATTGATTGACTGTTGTTGTTCTGCAGGTTGTGATTGGCTCTCTCTAAACGTGTACTCCTTGCTCCACAGTAAAAAACCGATGCAGAGGCAATTTTTGTTCTGCGGACGATGCGGCGTGTCTTTGTCTTTATTATTCGCATGCACCTTCATATACGCTTTAGAGTCCAAATGACACGGCTTCTTTAATGCGCCTACCAAGTTGCTTATGCAGGATGCAGTAAGATCGTAGCCTTCACTGAGTTTCCAACACGTTTCTAAGAAGTGGCTTATTGGCTCAAGTCCGTTGATTATCAGGTGCACCCCGGGGTGTTTGAGTTTCTTCTATGGAGTATCGTTACCCACAAAACGACCTCAAAAGTGCTTGTTTGATTACTGAACAAGGTTTGTCCAAAATGTTTTTAACGGTCGACCCCATCAATGCATTGCAAAACCATAACGAGAAAATTAAGACTCTGGTAATGCACAGTTTTGTCATGTAGCATTCTCAGCGGTTTTATCGGTTGGTGTACTAACCCTATATCGACGATTTTTCGTGCCGTATCTGGTGCCCAGCTTAAAGCATTTTAGGGGCATTTTTGTGTAAGTCCGCGCACTGGCAGGCATACTGCTCAGCGCTGAGTACTTCAACAGCAGTTCTACGCTTTTTTCTGCCTCTTTCAGGAGAACATAAATCGCTGAAGAACTACAATGGACAACCGTGCACCAGCCTTTTAATCAATGAAGTATTGCATTGGATATTATTAATTGAATGCACGGTAAATATTTTCAGACAGACACCGTTTTGTAGGAAATTGTTTAGAAACATTCGGGGTCTGTTTTGTTTTTGGACTTCCTATTTTGCCCGCTGCCATATCATGGCTTAAGCGGATTACGATTCGATATTTTAAGGGAAATTTTGTGTTTTAGTTTTTTGTTTCTGCATTTGAAACTGACTTGAACTAGCGCACGAAAAGCAATTTCCTTGTATTCATTTTCATAATTCAAAGCCAGGGCAATCATTTGAGGATTTTGTTCAGTGGACTTTCCCATGTTGTCCAGCAGATAAATTGATTTTAGTGTGAGTTGGTTGCAGCTAAAATTTCTGTTGGACGGCACATGCTATGCCCGCGTGCGTTCAGGTCTTAACATCGCGAGTATAATGTTTCTTCTACTGTAACGTTTGATATCCTGAAGTTAAACATTCAGCCAAAGTGTACACGCCTGACTGGATTTCTATCAACTAGCGCCTGTCTTGTGATTGGCCGAATGAGTGCAGCTCTCTGTTCAAGTACGCTACACGGTGAACCTAGGTGTGCCGTTGCGTTGATGACGACTATTTGGGAGCACTGGCCAATCAGTTTATCTACAACTATCGCATAAATGGCGCGGCTCCACCGTTAGGTGATTCGACGATTACGCTTGCTTATTTGGTCATGACATTTCGTCGGCTGCTGAAAGTTTCGTGAAGGTGTGCATTGGTCTGTACTAAAGTCCCACGATGGCCATTTATACCCATATGTTTGTTCCTCCGCACGAAGCATAGTGCTGAGATTCAGTGTTACCCGGGCGTCAGATCTATCATGCCACAAGCAACAGGAATGTTCTTACATAAATTGCTTTTTAGTATTTTACTTTTACGGTGTGTTGGCAAGTTTGACACTCTCTTTGTGACAGATGCACGTAGGCATTGTGTATGTGTCGCACATGAGCGTTCTGCACTTCTGTGTGGACCATCCAGCCCATTTTAGGGCATAAGTGCTAAACAGTGAGCATTAAGTGTTTTGGGATGTAAAAATTGCACTAAAACCTCGGGTTGAAAAACGGTATATCTGCGATATTATACTCTGCAGCTTCCACACAGGCCATACAATTAAGTGGCAAGTAAATTCCGAAAAAATTTCTGTTTTCTCACAGATTATAAGCAATATCTGCGGACACATTCCAGGGCAGGAATCGCCTTAACAAAGTGATTAATCAATTACTCGCCGGATGATGGTCGCTTATATTTTTCGTGATTCGAAAGGGAAGCGGGGAAACGATCTTTGCCTCGTCCCGTATCAAATCGTCCATTTCATGTAAATAACTTACAAATTAGTCATTCATACACAGCACGAATTGTTTCACTTTAGAACCATGACCAGCAACCTTCTTGGCAACACAAACACGCATTTGAGAAGCCATGGGCCTCAAAGCTGATAGCTTTGACCACCCAATACAGAAGTTTTCTCACCGTGGAGACTAGCGCATTCTTGCACGTAAGATGCACAGCATACATTACGGTGGCCCAGAAGAAAGTTGGGTGGGAGATAACCATGTACTTGACGGTAGGCACACAACAAAAACAGAAGTTCCGCATTGCTGGCCCTTGAAAGGTAGGAAGGGCGCATTCAAAGATGGTGTGTATCTGATGTAGTACCTCAGGTGTTCTTAGACTACTAAAACCCCGGCTGCTACCCTGTCCTGCATCTTCCGTCAGTTCATGGAGCCATTTTACGCTCATATGTCTTTGGTATTCAAAGCAACTTAATATCCTACCTCAAATTACCTATTCAAGTATTCACTATTTAGGCCAGTTTCCTGGTTAACGAAATAGATAACTACGCCATGGCAGAGTATGCCTATAACTTTCGCTCGCAATTTCGAATCAACAAGGGACAGCTTTAGCGCTCTATCAGTGCACTGCGGTTGTTGGAGACGCCGAATTACAAAAGCACTGCAAACACATCTGACGTTTTGCCAATATTCGAACCCTGGTCTGAACAGTTCACCCCAGTTGCGCAACAGTCATCTCCTCACTAGGTGGCAGTCTACGATGACGGATGATATCTACTGTGACCTCTGTCGCTTGCCAGCTGAGCTAGCTGCCCACCGTTGCCCTCAAATTAGCTACCTCATCTGGGTTAATGCTACAAGAACAATCATTGCCCACTGTGTGAGGAGGATCAGTGAGCTCTTCAACCGGGTAAGTCAGCAATCTGCAAAACATCCACTTTCCTCACTCATCGATAAGCTTTGTAAGAGCATACTTCCTGCCGCAAACTACTCCGCCGACAGGTCACATCAATGTATGGACCCCGAGCAATTCTTGGAAGCGCAGACGAGCCTGCCAATTAGGGATGTTGCAATTATACGGTTCATGTTGATTTCGCAACCGATTACTGAACGTGAGGCCGAGTTTATTCCGCGTAAACATGTTCCAGATCTATTGTTTGAAATGGGATGCAGCTAGCCTGGCTTTCCTGCTGCAATTTCGGCTTGCCTGTTGCACAAGTTCAAATCCGTATACGGAGTCCAGGTCGCCCTATGTATTAGCAGCTTGACCCCATCCAGTCTATTCCCCTCCACCTGAGTTCCCTACAACAGTGCAACCAGCGAGTCTGCTTACTTCCAGATTAAAACACATTATGAGACAAAACGTGCCATGTGCTCCAAATTTGAATTATCCCATCTCCATCTCTACTTTTGCCAGTTGTGACTCCGGCCATTTACCTAACCACCCAAGGTCACCCATGGCCAGCAATGGTTTTCAGTTTTAGTTCATGTCACCTGACTGTCTTTGATCTAGTCGAACCTCATGCCCATTTTTCACAACAAGTTGGGAAATAACCTATTATTACTGTATCATCGGGTGCTCCCCACTGTTTATGACATTGTCACCTTTTTGTGCAACCCGCACCCCCACAAACCCCCCAGTCATGCTCCATTTTGACTGTAAAACTGTGATCATGCCAGACGGTATGCCACCCACAAGTTGGGAATAAACCTTATTATTATTATTTATAAAGTAGCAAATCCATTTTGGGTCACTTCCAGTGCCACGTACTCACGTATGCACCTTTTTTGACGTTCCGGGTCAGTGTGCCACTTCGCCCCCGTAGTTAATTGTGTTCAAATGTGATTTCCGGGAGATTCGGTTACACCGTGAAAGCCATCGAAATTCAGTCAGATAATTTCAGCAAGCGTTGGGATTTATTACAGCATTTTGCTAAAACTTAGCACCCGCAAAAATTAACACAGATATAATAATAATAATAACGTTTATTCCCAACTTGTGGGCGGCATACCATCTGGCATGATCATATTTTCACAGTCGAAATGGAGCATGACTGGAGGGTTTGCGGGGGTGCGGATTGCACAGAAGGAGGACAACAACATAAACAGTGGGGAATATCCGATGATGTAGTATTAATAGGTTTCTTTCCCAACTCGTAGAGAACAATGAGTATGAGGTCCGACTAGTTCAAGGACAGTCAGGTGGCGTGGACTAAAACTGAAAACCATTGCTGGCCATGAGTGACCCTGGGCGGTTAGGTAAATGGCCGGAGACGCAACGAGCAAAAGTAGAGTTGGAGATGGGATAATTCGAATTTGGAGCACAAGGCAAGTTTGGCCTCAAAAGTGGGGTTTAATCTGAAAGCAAGCAGACTCACTGGTTACACTGTTGTAGGGATGTCAGATGCAGAGGAATAGGTTGGATGGAGACAAGTTGCTAATATATATGGCGACCTGAACTCCGTATTCGAACTTGCAGTGGGAAAACCAGGTTAGCCATATATGAGCGCAAATTCATCGGGTAGGCAAGAGCCTATCCCACAGACGGAGCCGGATGAAAACTGCTCGAAGTTGTGACCACCAGCTTGAGTGGGAGAAGGGTTGCGGTCGAGATTCTGGAGAAAATAGTTGCATGAGTGCCATATCACTGGGTATCAGAGTGCCAAGCCACCATCGCAACGACATGTTCCGGTTTTTAGACAGCCTCGTTACGGTCCCAGGGGTCGGAGAAAGGAAACACAGTTCCGTGGAAGCTGGTTCTGGGTGAGACGGAGATTGACACAAAGCCGTGCAGATGCAGGCTCGTGGATAATTTTCATTTTGTTGGAGGACCGTGTGAGTGTAGAACGGGCACAGCCAGTTTGAATGAACAACAGTTCTAAGAGGCGTTTGGACAACTGCAGTCGAGGATTGAAGCTTGAGAAGTGGGGCGACGAGAAAGAAATAGGATGAAAGCAGTAGCGCGAGGCGGGTGCCAGGGGGCATGAGATAGAAAGGCGTCGATAGAAAAAATCTAAAAAGGGATGACAGCAAGCTAAATGGACCCAAGAAAGGTGAATACGTTTGCTGATCTAGAAGCCAAGTACTAGTTGGGCCAGGATAGGTGCCTAGTTTTAGGAAGGTGAAAAATTTGTCGTCAAGATAGCTAGCAGGGAAGCTAGCTGTTGAGCTAGTTGAGAACAGGCGGTAGTTTTTGGCTTACCAGATCATCATGACATAGAGTCCTTGTTGTGCAGAAAGGGGAGTGAATGTGAACGGTGACAGTAGAAAAGTAAAAATCAACAGCTTCCTAGATAGTTGATAAGAATCGTAGCTTGACTGAGGTATACTATGTCAACCAATAGGAAAGTAAGATTAAGGATTACCAGTCGTCGAATCACTGCTGCCAACTCCAGAAAACGAATGATGCATGGCATGACGGCACTTGTTTCGCCATTGTGACCACTGAAATAAAACGGGTATCCATTGGCATAAGTCCTGCTCCTCTGCGGATTATCTTGCCGCTCTAGTGGTTAAGGTCAGACTCTAAGTGGGGGCCTAATCGATACGGCGAAAAAAGGATTACGTGTTGGCATACACATGAAGTTCCCGCATGCTGTAGATTTTCCTGCAACAACAGCGTGGCGCCTCCCCGTATGACCGAATCTTAAGTAATACTTTCCAGCCTAATATTTGAACACCTCTGGTAATGCACGTTTTCTTTTATTCTCGGCTTCACGACATCAGTGGAGACGCTAACAATTCTCTGTTTATGTCCGCAAAAATATGGCATTGGGCATGTTAGCCAAAATAGCAGTAAAACAGTTCTTCGCTTGTGCCTACTAAATACGTAAACGTGAGCTGTTTATACCTTTTTATGCTGATAATTCTTCGCCGAATGAAATGGTAAGTAGAAAACGGAAGACGGATTAAGTACTCGTTATCTTTGTTTCGGTGCATAAAACAAAAGCAAACGGTTTGTACGTCAAGCATTGTTACAAAATATATTTGTTTGATTAGATAAGAGCAGCGATTCCTACGGCGTTGCCGGTGAAAACCTCCCGTTAGACATTGAATTATCATGCATCATGTACGCGGCCTGATGATCAGCGTTGCGCATATAAACAAGCCAGGCACTTATGATAAGTAGCAGAGCCAAATAACATTGTGTTTAATTGTGTTGATGAGAGGGTGATGTCGGCTTTAGTTTTTCAATAGTCGGATTTAGTTTTTCACTAGTCGGCTGCCCTTTTTGACGGATTCAACGGTATTGACCCCGCACATCTCCTAAAAGTATTCCGCATATCAGAACCGTTGCCGCTCATACATACCTTGCCGGAGAGTACCGCATCATCTCTAAATGCTTGCGGGCGTATTAGTGTAGAGATCATTCACAGGGATGCATGGCTGTGTCAAAATCACGCGATGCACCAAGTTGGCTTCAAATACCATACTATGATAATGTCGGGCGTCACAAACAAGTTTCAAGCCAAACTTCGGTGAACCACTTCAGTTTGTCAGATCGGGCGACTAGAATGTAATAGAACAACCAACAGCGCACTGAAGATATCTCTTCGAATGGTGACGAAACATTTGCAAATCAATTGCCAAGCTCGGCGAACAGATCAACAGCCACCTGATCAATTACCAACATAATTGGACTATTTAGCTGAGTTAGAAATTCAGTAAAAATCATGCACATTATCTCTCAGATTCCAAGACAACTGTTTACTCTCAGTCCTTGCAGCATTTCGTGCTTTGTAAGCGAAATGGCATTTAACTGCGACTTAGCGGTGCTTGAAATTCGTTCATTCGAGCCGACAGCCAAAAGCGGCATCACTGAAGCATGCAGTTGGAGGAAACTAGATCCGTGCAAAATCATCAACTCAAAAACCATAGCTTTTGGGAATTCAATTTTGGCCCTTTTGTGGGGCCGTGTTCCTTCTGGGTAAGGTCATGTCAGATTCAATCAACAGCCACCTGATCAATTACCAACATAATTGGGCTATTTAGCTGAGTTAGAAATTCAGTAAAAATCATGCACATTATCTCTCAGATTCCAAGACAACTGTTTACTCTCAGTCCTTGCAGCATTTCGTGCTTTGTAAGCGAAATGGCATTTAACTGCGACTTAGCGGTGCTTGAAATTTGTTCATTCGAGCTGACAGCCAAAAGCGGCATCACTGAAGCATGCAGTTGGAGGAAACTAGATCCGTGCAAAATCATCAACTCAAAAACCATAGCTTTTGGGAATTCAATTTTGGCCCTTTTGTGGGGCCGTGTTCCTTCTGGGTAAGGTCATGTCAGATTCATCAGTTGTGGCGAATCGTTGAGTTCCGCCGACAACAGTGGAATCTGCACTGGAAGGTTGGCACTTTTCTCGCATGACAGTACACATAAAAATGGAAAGCAGCGGTAAACGAGGGAACAAATTGACTTTGGAGATTTCGTTCTGAGGATTTTCCTCTTTCTCTTTCATAATTGTTTTGGTATGCCAAGATGATAAAGACTGTGAAGAAAAGAAGGTAAACCGCGTTATCGCATAGTTTAGTCGGATTTTTGTCGCTTGTAATACCACGGGCCAATGGCGCCTTTGGGATTTGTTCAAAGTTCTGGGATGCTATTGATGCATGCACGCAAGTGCGATGCTGTGAGCGTGCTCAGCTACTTGTCTTGAGTGTTAAACAAATGAAGTGTCTCGTGATGGTTAACTTTTTGTGACGTTTATTTGAAACGGTCTGTGTGTAACGGGGCCTAGGCGCTACTGCTATCTTAAATATAGTACCATAAATTATTTCTGCTAGATTGCAGCAGCATCAATTGCTGCTTGCCATAGATTGCGAGCATTTAGGCGGATTAGGCACTCAGTATCCAAGTGACTGCAGTTGTTATAATCGACCTCTCTCTTACTTCAGTCGATCCGGTCGACTTACAAACCACAGAATTCAACCTCGGGAGCTCTTTAACCTCTTTGAAAGCCAGGGGCTGGAAGCAAAATGCAGTTGTTTGTAAAACCCCTGTGGGCGACATAAAAACTTTAACGTCAAAATGTTGCACTGCGACATAAAACTTTAACGTCAAAATGTTGCACTTCTTTGCATATATGCGTGGACTGAAAACCACCTTTATCTACCGTCATTTTTTGCGATTTGTTTTAATCGATTTCTTTTGAAAATTATTGGCGCACAATCGGCTGTGAACTTCGTCTGCTATGGCTTCGGAAGTGGCTTTCGTTGAGAAATTTGTGGGTGTATCGTTTTCAACCTTCACGGCATTTGAGAAGAGCTTAAATGAATACATGAGGGATGACTTTGTGATTTTTGTGCGTTCATCCAGTAATCGAAGTACCAACACTATTTTGCGTTACGAATGGATGTACTACAAATGCAGCAGGCGCCCGTGGAATCCGAAGAAGCTAGTAAGCCAAGCGTATTTTCTAATAAATAAGTACGCGAAGCACCAGCTGTCCAGCGCGGTTTTGTCTACGGAGGCAAAGGAACCAACTGGCAGTGACCGCTTAATTTCTGGAACCTAACCACAAATTGTTAAAGTTTCTGTACGGTCGGCTTCCAGTCAATCGACGCCTAACCGAAGACGAGTTGGGCACATGCCAGGCCCTGCTGAGACATGGAACGCCGTCATGTGAGGTGCTGCAGTGTGTGGCGGATTAATTCGGAAGGATTCCCACCACTAAGGATATACAAAACTATCGCCGGAATTGTCGACCGGCTATGTTGAGTAGGTGCCGAATGGTTGGGTTTTAATGTAGCAGATTATATGCCTTCGGTCCTGGCAAAACTT
>NW_008751827.1:514371-557536 GCF_000715545.1 Opisthorchis viverrini | reverse complement strand
AGATTCTAGAATGTTGAGGAAGTCTGTTCCGGTGGAAAAATACCTGAAAGTTACGTTCATTGTATGTGAGTCAACCTTTTCCACAATTCGCGATTTTTTCATCCGTTAAGGTATTCAAAGTCGGCGGTGTTTATTCACTTGGAGATTTAGTTCACTTAAGCAAATCGCCATAGTAAAGGATTTTCAATAATACAGCAGCATAAACATTATACATAGACATTCTGCACCATGAAGTGGCAAGTCTGAAAATGCTGTGGATTTCGAGAAATCAATCTCATTGTGCGAATAGCCAGCGGCTCTTTGAAAATATTTGGGGCTCGAAAATTCATGGTACGTAAACTTCATTTTCCGAGGATACCTGCTGTCATCATCGTTGGTGATATTAGTTCAGGTGAGATTGTTCGAAACCCCGCAGCAACTATCCACCAGCCAAATGTTTCTGCGTACTAATCGGAGCATTCGTCCGAACCTGATGCAACGTGCGAGTTAAACTTTTCCGTGTTTGCTAACGTTGCCAACTAGGAATGCGGACGCTCCATGCTCAGCCAGAGGGATATCGGCCCGTATCTCTCACCTTGGCATCTGCCCATCGGTTTCCCAGGGAGTGGACATTGTGTTCTCGCAATGATGCTGTTTCCGGATCTCAAAATCGATCATCAAAATTCGGGTGCAGTTAGTGAGAGGTGGTCATGAGCGATTAAGTTGAACTGGTGCAGCCATGTGTGAATATATGGGACGTTCATCAGAAAATGCTGAGCCACTTAAGCCATAGTTATTTGTGTAGTTGTCCACGCAGCTGTTTCAAAAAGACAGAAGTACGAGTTGACGGAATAAAAACCTTGGTTCAAGCGTGTGTGAATAAGTGGTTAGTTGGAAGCGGATTGGGGAAACAGGCACATCATGTAGAGCATTTTTCTACGTCATAGAAATTGAGCTCGAAAATCCATCATGAACAGTCGTTGAAATGGCTCAGAAAAGCTCATTCAGAAATGTTGTAAATAAACCCGAGAAAAATAATTATCGAGAGTTGTGGTGGTCGCAAAACGCCGCAGTTATGGCATGGTAAAAGGTATGGACCGTGCTTTATCAGCGCTGCACCGGATGCTCAAGATAAATCGCTTTTAAACTTTTTGTGGCGGTGCATTTCCCAATTTGCTACAATTGATATTTTGGTTTCATAATAGAAATTTTTGGGATATACACTCCAGCCAGGCCGATGTTAGATCGACGGGCAGGCACTAAACAATGACATTTTCCTTTTTAATATTCAGTGTATTGAGGCCAGTCTCCAAACCCCGAAACTGAGCGAGTAAACTATGATACTTACGGAGCGGCGGGCATAGGTACATACATGAGTAAAACGCACCTGATTGGGCAGAATCATCGGATGTCCCCAGTCAAAGCCTTAGTTTTTTATCTCCATGCTTGCTATCTGATCTACAAGGCGAAGAAATATCTATCAGCCTTTATCTCGGTTTTGCATCGCTAAACCTCAGCTACCACGTATTTCATCCGTTCCGGGGAAAGTTGGGCCATCGGATTAGGCGAGCATGCCGGATTCACCCACGGTTTAAATCGGACCAGTAAGTCAGCGCTAAGAGCCTGAGGCTTCGTTACTGTGGAATATGAAAGGAGACAACTTCGCCGGGAGCCCGTTTGACACCGCCGATTTCACATAGATCTAGTATACCTTGGTAGGTTGGTATGCTGTATGGTCTTGCATGTTCAGATGAATGGAGAATCTAACCTTATAGTGTTGATATGGGTGAGGTACCGTGTGGATGAACCGATAATCATTGTGCAACTACAGAAGTGAATCAGTTTCAAAAAATTAGTGGGGGCGAATATGGTTTTGCTCTGCTTACAGAAACAGACACAGGGGTACAAGAAGCTGGACAGTGTTAACTGATATTTTTAGCTGGTCTAGAACAAAAGTTCTTTAGCAAACTCTATAAAATAAAAGATGATTTAAGTCTGGTTCGCTGATAGGAACGGGTGTTTATGAATACCTTTCAGGACGGCAACAACATGCCATGCAAGAACGTTATCTATCGACAGCAGGAAGTTATGGCGGCGTGTGCTGTTTATAGCTGTTTATTATTAATGATGATGATGCTTATTTCAAACTTGTGAGTGGAATACCGTTGGACTTAACCGTATTGTTACAGTCAGAATAAAAGCATAACCGGCGGGAATTGTGGGCACAGGGGAGGTTGAGGAAAAAGAGCGTCACAGGGGGTGAGCATGGTCCAATGAAGGCGTGATCAATACAAAACTGGCACGGGCAGGGGAACAAAGTTGCCGTGTTTTTGGGGCAAGATCGGATCGTTAGGATTTGAAGGTGGCGGATAAAACACAAAGCGAGGGAGGACAAGACAAGAGGCTTCGTGCTTGACGCATGACAAGAAAAGTGCAAACGTGTAAAACTGAGGAACCAGAACATCGGATCTAGTGAAGAGCAGGGGTGGCGTCATACATTTCGTCAAACTGAACTGAAACCTAGACCCGCCGTTGAGGCCTCGTGGTTTTGAACTGTTCGGGTTATGGCCGGGGCCACAAAAACCGCAAATGAGGATGACAAAGTGGACGGATTATCAAAGCGGATTGGTGGTACCAGTGATCTCAAGAACATGGTGTACAGCGAAACTGTGGAGATCCACTGGCGCCGCTGTTGTGGAGTCGGGTATAATGGTCCCTTGGAAGACTAAGGTGATGGCAAAACACTAGCAGGAACTAGCATGTATGGAAGGTGTTGAATTTTGCGGGAAGCGCAGACAAAATGGTTATACTTTAAAAAAAGTTTCAGCAGATTGGATTGGGGTTTAGGTGGAGAGCTTGTTCGTATTTGCAGTTAATGGAACGGGACAACGAGAAGGTCCGGTCGAGAGAAGGATGGGAATATTTGTGGGTGTGCCAGCAAACTGGGCATGTAGGCTAAAAATGTGTCAACGGTGATTAATACAGGCTAACGGCCAAGGATAGGTGTTATTGGAATTACGGAATTTAACTTCAGGTTAGGAATTTACATTGTAATAATCCGCCGCTGTTTTGTTTTTTGGTTTAGTGCCACTGAGACATAAACTTATATATTAAGGCGTCTAAGTCACAGTGATTTGTTGCCCAATATTACTGGAGCGGACAGTTTTGCTGAGTAGGTCAGCGAAGGAGGTTCTTGTTCGTACAGTTAATGGAACGGGACAACGAGAAGGTCCGGTCGAGAGAAGGATGGGAATATTTGTGGGTGTGCCAGCAAACTGGGCATGTAGGCTAAAAATGTGTCAACGGTGATTAATACAGGCTAACGGCCAAGGATAGGTGTTATTGGAATTACGGAATTTAACTTCAGGTTAGGAATTTACATTGTAATAATCCGCCGCTGTTTTGTTTTTTGGTTTAGTGCCACTGAGACATAAACTTATATATTAAGGCGTCTAAGTCACAGTGATTTGTTGCCCAATATTACTGGAGCGGACAGTTTTGCTGAGTAGGTCAGCGAAGGAGGTTAAGTTGAGCAATACCAAACAGCGCGTTACTCGGAGCGATCTACTTACCGGCACAGAATAATCAGGGAAATTGTCCCTCAATGTACTTCGTCGGACACGTTTAGAGAATGGGCAATGCGGAGTCAGGACTCATCATCCTCTCAAAGGACAAAGGAGGCAGTGATGGCGATACAGGGTGAGATGGCTCGTATCTACCGTCGAGTCTTCGTTATTTGTGACTTCATGTTTTATGTATTTGGCACATTTTGGAGGGTCTTATAGTGCGCATCACTCCAAGAATCCGTTTGAGTTTGAAAATGTTCCATTTTCCGATACAGCACTCGGGAGATTATCATTTACTCCCAGTTGGGTGGAGAAGAGTAGAGGGAGAAGAGAGTAAAATTTCCAACCAGGATAGAAAAATAGCTTTAAAATGAAATCAAGGTCATAATTTGAGGCTAGATTAAAATAAATATTTTTTTACAACGTAGGACCTTGAAACTTTCATTTTGAGTGATGCGGTGGCAAATGAATGACGTACGCAATTGCATTTCAAAACCAGATCAATCGAAAGAAATTAGGATTAAACTGCGATCCGCTGTTCCAAGATATTGTATTCTGCATGTCATTTTGACAGGACTCTTTAAACATGACACACTGGGATTTGTTTTTTGGTAACAACTTTTGGCCACCCCAAAAACGCCTCCAAATAGACGGGGTAAGTTACGCGATGAACTGGACTTGCAAAACGAACACGCCTCCAGGCTTAGAGATGTTCTGGTTGAATGCAAGCAACAAACTGCAAGCGGCAGGCGCATGGCATTTTTTGCAGCTTGCTGGAGTTATGAACAGCCCTCCACGTGGCCGGATATACCAAGTTTAATGGAAGGCCAAAAGGTGAGACTCTATGTGGTTGATTACATCCGGCTGATTATAGGATTCTATGGATGAAACTGCTTCTGGACTCCATGACGTAGAAAGTGGAGCACACAACATGGAACTTTCATTTTGAGTGATGCGGTGGCAAATGAATGACGTACGCAATTGCATTTCAAAACCAGATCAATCGAAAGAAATTAGGATTAAACTGTGATCCGCTGTTCCAAGATATTGTATTCTGCATGTCATTTTGACAGGACTCTTTAAACATGACACACTGGGATTTGTTTTTTGGTAACAACTTTTGGCCACCCCAAAAACGCCTCCAAATAGACGGGGTAAGTTACGCGATGAACTGGACTTGCAAAACGAACACGCCTCCAGGCTTAGAGATGTTCTGGTTGAATGCAAGCAACAAACTGCAAGCGGCAGGCGCATGGCATTTTTTGCAGCTTGCTGGAGTTATGAACAGCCCTCCACGTGGCCGGATATACCAAGTTTAATGGAAGGCCAAAAGGTGAGACTCTATGTGGTTGATTACATCCGGCTGATTATAGGATTCTATGGATGAAACTGCTTCTGGACTCCATGACGTAGAAAGTGGAGCACACAACATGGTTTCTAACCACTAATCAATCATGGAGAAGCGACAAGGAATTGTGAAGACTTAGAATTGCTTGCGGTTACCTCATGGGTTTCTGTTGGCGAATTTTTCCATTGCAGTGCCAGAAAGCCGAGATTTTAAGCAGGACGTCAATTACAGTCAACGGCGAGATGGCATAGCGATAGCTGCGCTTCCAGTAGCTAGCTAGAAGAGCACTCCGTTCAAATGTGTGTTTAACAACAAGTCCGGCATGATGAATAAAATGAATAAATGAATAAACATAACATTATAAGATAAAATATTGAAATTACACAAGCACCAACCCGAGGTAACACGCCGGTTTCTATGAACCGGGTTGGGAAGTGAAAATTCAAAATGAGATCCCGCACAAATGGGTGTGCAGGAGATGTTGTGCCTATCGAATATTGTTACCTACCCAAGAAAAATGCGCCATTACTGCGAAACCCACATGGTTGATCCAAAGTTGATGTGCAATAATTAGGTCCAATTTTGGTTCCATTTCAGTCCAGAACAAGGGTTGGAATGTGACGTGGAGAATCCTAAAGACAGAACACAATGCCGCAGAATATTGTGTCATTATCCGGCATTTCCATTGCCGCGGACAGCCTCTTCTGAGCGTTTCAGCAACCAATTGGACACCAAAAAGATACAGCGTCATTTGTGTCTGCCATCATGATCTCTTAGTTCGTGAGATCAGTTCGCAGTCAAACGCGACCAACGTGCATTGAAATACGTTAGCTACGCTTGCATGAGTGCGTTCTTTGGTTGGGATGCGCCTCCGTTTGCCGTTCCATTGACCGCCACACACTGTTTTTGAAATCCCTGCTTGACATCTGGCCACCCCGCCTATCGAGTTGTGCGAAAAGTCCAAGCTAGAGACACGGCATAATGGCACCTTCACTCAAGTTGATACAGTTTTGATGCGTGCTGATCTATAAGGCCTTAGACTACGCCCGTCACTTGTCTGTTCTTCACTAGGTATACGGATAACATCCATGTCAATTTCCTGCCCCGACTAAAATTTTTCGAGCGTAATACTTGAGTCATGTTCAGGTTGCTTGTATTCGATTGGGCTTCAAGGAGAGAGCGCGTGACTTCGGCGCTAAAGATTTGCATATGGAGTCGCCTGACTGCCTGGCCTATGTATTTGGTCGATAATTCTGGGCACGGAGTTTGGTGGACGTAGTTTGTTTGGTCCTCCGGTTCGATTGGGTTCTGAGATCTTACTAGATGCTTTTATGTTTTTACAACCAAAATCTCAAGATATCTGGCTTATATCGTTTAAAGTTTCATTCTCATAGGGCATTCCCGAGACAAGCGCCAGGCCCTAGTCTCCCTGGCTTACCGTTCCAGATAGAATTCTGACCATATTTTGGGCAGAGGTGGCAGGAAGCCGCAGGAAGCCGCAGATATTTGTCGCAGGATGTGGCTGTCTAAATTTGTGGGTTTTTTGTAGGTTTCCAATGAAAGTTCATGGTTTGTGTTGAACGCTAGCTTGAGGTCCAAGAAATTATTATTCCTTCCATTTTTTGTGGTGAATTTTATGCTACTGGATTGTTTTTTTCAGGTAGTTAAAGATAGCTGATACGGTCGTGGATATGCCATTAATGTAGGTATGCACGTTGTACGATTCGACTCACTTGCAAAAACCTTGTGTTATGTGTTACAAGACTTTGACACTTTGACAATCGGTACATAGCTTCTTTCAGCCCGGAGGCGTGAATGAACTGGATTTTCTTAACAAAGTTCAGAACACTTATGCACTCCTTTTGTATTTTGTTTCAGAGAAGTAAGTTATCCATCTTCTGAAAACTTTACTAGAGGCATCGATAATGTGTCTTCAGATGCTGTTGTTCTACTGGATACTGGCCGATTCTTGATAAATTGGCAAGGGGAATTTTCCCTAAAAACTCATCTGATTGTGAGATGAGTTTCTTTCGGACGGATTGCATACGAGCACGGTGGTTCAAAAACTCAGGCGAAACCTCCTGATAAAAACTTAATTTTTAATGTTTCCTTGTTAAGGATTTTCCCCCACATCACAATTTGCGCCTTCCTGTTGTTCCTTCTCTTGTTTTCGTGATCCGGGTATACACGCGAAAGGGAACGATGAAACTGAGAAACATTCACTATACAACATGGATAGAGGAGAGGAAGCAACATCACGATTGGGCAAGGGGAAAGCCGCTGCCCAAAACTGCCTGCTCGGACACATGGAGCGTCGAAATCGTAGCCAGGTTTTGTGGTCACACAACGTCAAAAAAGATCATTCTATTGTATGGACACTTAAGTTGTCGAGCTATAATAGATAACAAGGTTTGTGGCAAGCCAGCAGTGAAAATGGGAGGCCGTAGGTAGTTCGGTTCGAAGGGCATCCGGTATAAACTGGCGCCATTGCTCCTTTCGCCTGATGCTGTTCTGATGATGCTTCATGAGCAGGATTCTCTGCACGCTATTAGGATCAGGGTGTCCAGGGGAGGCATCAATTTATTCATTGTAATGTCAGATAGTTTTCCCGAATGCGTTGAAGTATCAAAGTATGTGGGTGGAAATAACAAGCTATCTAATACCGATAACACCCACCGCATCATTCAGGTATGCGGCCAAACCTGGAATGCACTGCAAGATCTTGGAATGTACGGCGTGAACGGGCCTAATAATTTCCTTCTTCGAGACCGGCCCGGAGGTTGCTTGTAAGGGCAGAAACTGGAGAACTGGCAGAGCTCGTACTACATGCCTAGAGGTGAATGCCCCTTTAGGATTTCTGGTCGACTAAAGTCACTGGTGCTAGAAGGCGGCGAAGGAGAAGAGGATGGGTTCAAACTGAGCGAAGAGTTTGTAAGCCTGGTAAAAAGGGATGAACTTAAGAATTACTGTGTGCCAGACTAGAAGAATGTGTTGTCATGCTGCGAGTTAGTCAACACTTAGCGACGATATTGGGCGTCACTGAATGATCCTCTGAAGACACCTGAGCAGGCGCTTACGTATTTGATGAACTTGTGTGGCTGGAGGCCGGCTATTTAAATGAGGGCTTTGAACCCGTCATCTGTGAGCAAATTCAGTGTGAAAGATCGCTAAAAATGTTAGCAGCCATTGTGAAGAAGTGTACAAATCCCCGGCTAATAGGCGGGCCCCATCATTCTGTCTGCAGAATGGCAGAACTAAAATTCCGCAGGAGATTTACTGCACAAGGAAAAACTACCTTATCAAGAAGCGTCCAGGCACGAAAAGCACACACACAGAGGTCGACGCGTCCCCAAGTTCACCATCGAAACAACACGCTTCAGATAGCAGGTGGGGTGGCGGAGCTTACCATACAATGCGTGGCAGCATCTAAACAGCGGAGTGTGTGTTCACGGCAGGAACGTCGCTGTTAGCTAGACAGAGAGAACGAGGCCATTCAGCTAATCTATGTCTTAATTCAGGAGCTCTGTATCTTTGTCCCACTCCTCCGTTTTCTTATCGCGTTGTTTTAAAGCTTAGTTCGTATGTTACCAAGTGATGACCACCCAAGATACGATGTTTCAACAGCATGAGCAACGCCGGATATATATCTTATATGATCATGGATACGAGTGTACGAATATACAAATTCAACAGGCCAATATCAAAAACGTTGCCTTTTGGAAAGACAAGCGAGATCTTTGCACCTGGCAGGAAAATCAAAAATCAAGACTTCCGAGAGATGTCGGAAATTTTGTCGATTGAATTGCCTTCAGAGATACTGATATTTCCAGCACGTAATATTGGTGGGAAAATAAAATGACGGGAACTTTGATTGGATTCGTTTGCAGCCAGCGGCGATTTGTTCATTTTCCTGAAACATTTGGCTCCTGTGCTTAATCACTCCGCGTTGACTCCGCGGGAAGACAAAACTTGAAATTTCAAAAATAGATGAGCAACATTCCAAACATTTATTGCTTCTGGGGGCACCCGTACTTTGGATAGTTCGTATCGGTGAAAAAGTTGAGTCAAACACTAGAGACGCTCGCACGTCAAACCTGTCGTCTTCAATAGGTAGCTATCCAGTTGTCAAAATAACAGGATATATCGTCATCTCAAATGCTTAGCTATATCCAATTTTAGGCGAATAAAACCATAGATGATGTAATAAACGTGCGCCTGATAAATAGTTTTGACCTGGCAAACTGAATGAACTACACAAGATGCAGTCATCTCAACTCTGACTCCAACCAGAAATATCATGACAGCACATCAACATATATTTTGTTGGACCGGTTAACGGGCCAGCTGTCCGAATCCATGTTGTCTATTTTATTCATTGGCCCCGAGTTTCTTCTATTCTGTCACAACAGGGACGGTAGTGTCATCTTTTGAGCATTGCATCTTATTTGAATCCTGAAAATTTTGCTGTTGTACCACGGAAAAACTTCCAGCCCACACTATTCCGGCGGTCACTCACCGGCAGAAATTATGAATAACAGGTGGTTGGAAATTAGGCGTTACACAAACTATCCAGCACCTACGTGCTCTCTGACCGCCGAAAGTAAGTGGGTATTCCAAAGAAACGTGTATTCGGAGAGATTAACGATAATGAGCAAAGGAATAGTTCTCAAAAGAATCAGTCAATTGATTTAAATTCGTCAGGCTGTCTACCAATACGGAAACACCGTGTTAACCCGCTACAACATATAGAGTGCACTAACACGATGACTGAAGGAAGGCCTCCAGACATCAAACCAATACCTGAAAACTTCAAACTTTAAGGGCTTACCGCATCAGCCACTGCTCCATCTGTACTGCTTTCAACAGACCCATTTTTGCTACCGGAACGCCGGATCCATCGAGTCAAAAAATGGGTCGGGCCATTCTTAGTTCGCCCTGGGACGTCCACAGGACGACAAAGGTATACCTAAAAGTAATCCTAGAAAGCTCAAAACTCTCTGGGATACACCGATTGCGCCAAGCACACTGCAGAAGCACCGATGAGCCTCAGGATAAAAGGCTGGCTATGGACTGAACGTTGAAGCAGCCAATCAGCAATGAGCGACGACGGGAGGGTGGTCGAGCCGTCCTGAATGTGCTACCAATCGATGGCCCATCTCCGACCAGGTAGCCTTGATTCAAGGTCATATAGGCGCCCTAAATACCACTATGGCTGCTGTCAATCTGGACGCATGTTCGTAACAAACCATTTGTTGTCTTCTCTGGGTGGGTATTTCCCGTCAGTATGGTTATTGATTTCCAGTCGGTTACAACACTTTCCCTTCCGATCTATACAATGAAAAATCAGGTGTCACTCCTGGATCCGGATCCGTGCCTCACTTAATTCAGATACTGTCTCCAGTTTATAGCTATAATCCCAAATTCTAGAACATCGGGGAACAAAACTATGTACCACATGTACGTGTCTTACACCTGAAGATGTTCAGATAGTGGTGATAACAGCACAGCTGATGCTATTGCCACAACCTTGTAGACAATTTCTCGTTATAACGGATCTGCACGATAAACACCTCATTTTCGACTGTAGAGTTATACGTTGTCGCTGAATGGCGATTTAGGTATCACTGATTTGTTTCAAAAACTCATTACATGCATGTAGAGACCGTGTAAGTCACCGGGGATTACATTTAAAAAAACGTTACACCTTAGGCAAAGACGGAGTGCGACTGGAACAAACAATTAAAAACACCGTTGCAGTGCATATGAACCAAATTAAGATTCTATTTGTTGTTGAGATCCTACGGAGCTTTTCATGAACTCCTCAGAAGCCACAAAAATGAAAGATCGAAAAGTTGTGGTGGCCACCGGTAATGCCACCAGCGGCGTGTTTACTGGGTTGTTGTATGGCTGTGAGGTTTGGCCTATTCGTGCAACAGAACTGAGACGTCTTCAGGTGTTCGACAATCGTCTCCGAACCATAGCTCGTTTGGGTTGGTGTCGGCCTACCAGTAATGAGGCAATTAAGAAGCAGGTTTTTCGTTGTGTAATGGGCACTGTCATTGAAAAATGTGTCCAGCACCGGAAGCTGCGTTGGTTGGGCTGTGTATGGTGTGTACTAAGCCATGCCGAAGAGTGCTGTGTTCCATGATTATTTCAGAGTGGCGGAGGCAGAGATGTGGCCCAGCCTTGACCTGACAGAAGGGCATGAATGTGGTTACGGAATGTTTTGGCGCTGTCGGTGCTGCTCGCCTCCCAGGATAGGGACAGCGTGATGCTGCAAGATGTGGCGGCTACTTATTGCTAGTGGCGTTCTTGTCAGTTTCTATCCAAGTTGCCTGAATGAGTGTCTGGAGGTGTAGGCACCTTAGAATGATTGCATTAAGCTAGCACTAAGTCCCTTACCCGTTCACTTTGGTCCTTTTTTCACAATAAAGCTTTCAAATAAGTCATAGTTATTTGGAAGCGAAGAATCAGTGTTAGACACTAATGTCATGTCGATGATGATGATGAAACTCGCGCCCTAATTGAAAAAAACTTGCACTCCGTATAAGAGTGCTAGTCTGTGGGATCTTTCACCACTTTATGGATGAGAGACGATCAGGGTCAACCGACAATAATCAAGCCGGTGTACAAGAAGCGGTTGACTACAGACCTACTAATCCCGTCGGTACTGTGAAAACCCGTGGGCGTCTATCGAAACAGGTGACGATATGACTCTATATCAAAAATCATATTGTTTCCACCGCTCCACATGGACTCCGGAAGCGCCCTTCAGTTATCGTGAGGAACGGGCGACAACACGTGAAATCGAACTGCACATGGACTTACCATGTACGAACTTCAGCAAGGCGCTTGAAAATATCCCATATCAACGACTATCCCACGGGTTCCCACGAAACCCTAAGGAATCTTTGGTGTTGGATCATCGAATTCCCCCCCCCCCCCGATCGCCAGCTTCAAGTCAAGGCCAAACACAAATTGTCTGCATCCCTCCAAGCACACAATGGACTCCTCCAAGCCTCACTGAAATCCGAACTGTTTGAGGTTTGCATCAGTAAATCAACACTCTTTTAGGACATCGACTGTTTGACGTACGTTGATATTTTTGGGTTGAGAAAAATCTAGCAACACAGTCCAATTTGCATCGGATACTCTCTTTGACTGTTTGGTTCAAAGCTGCCCCGAAAGCTCTCAAAGTTCTCCACACTGTCAATTGGGTAAACAAAATAATAATCGGTTAGCTGCAGCAGCCTTTCAGTGCCTAACTGCCATGCCACCCGAAGGTTGCAGGAGGACTAGGATACTGCCAGGTTGCCCAGGCCTAGACAGGGGAAGTCGAGAGGCAGAGGTCGGGTTCGAACCATGGACCTTCCGATCAGTAAATTCGCGTTCTAACCACTCGGGCCGTCTCGCCTTATGTAGACAATACAACATTAACAGTATTTGTTCCCCGTCGACCTTGGTTTGAAAGCATCTGAGTACACGTCCCAAAAGATGCCTGAAGCCCCGCTCATTTTGTCGCATGTCTCCAGGTACCTTCCATATGTCATTTTCATCCCGCTAGCGGCCATTTCCAGGGTATAGTTAGTCTGCTTCATTCCCCCTATACCGACCTGCATCAGATACATTGGCGCGGAACCAAATGGACTGCCGCTTCCTGGACGTTTGCTGAAAGACATTGAGTATGTTGACGGCATTGTTCTCCTTGGTTCAGCTGCTTCAAAAAATGTAAGCAATTTTAAATAACCTCAATGATTCTATCGCATGGTTTGGCATGCGCTTCACACCCGCAAAGTATCAAGTGCTGCTACGAGACTGGGTGCGATCAAAACGAAACCACATGCTTGCAGATGAGCCAATCGATGTAGGAGATACATTTATTTGCTTGGGTATTTGGCTGGAGAGGAGAACACTTCTCAAATCGGGCGGACCAGGAGAGCTTTTGCCAACCTTCGATGTCTACGACGCCGATGTGACATCACTCGAGGGCAGAGTGTTTACTGCGGCTGTACGGTCGATCCCGATTTATGGATCAGGAACGTGGCCTCTGCACGCACAGGACCTGCAAAGGTGGTCGGTGTGTTCATCGGTGTCTCCGAAACATTGGTAAGGTCTGTTGGAACATCGGATTAGCGGATGATTTTGGGAAGAAGGAACTCCTGTGATGGATGAATTGTTCACGTTTTGTAGGTTACGCTGGTTAGGACATGTATTCCGCATGCCGTCTGCATTGTGGAGCTCGTTTCCCCCAGCCGTGTTCTAAGTTCAAGCGACCAAGAGACGGACAGTGTATAATCTGGGAACGAAGTGTGAAAACACTAACCAGTCGGTTCGACATCTGCTGCCTACCTGGGTGGATAATAACACTGACGAAAATGTAGTCAGTGGCGATCATTCATCAAAGCTGTCGCCATCCATATGTAGCTACACCGTTCCCGAACTAACGGAAGATGCCCTCTTCCTCAATGCCTGAGGATGTGTCCCTCATTCTTCCACTTTCCGGTGGCCGAAAATATAGCCGCTAAAACCACTGTACCCATGCTACATGGTTCATTGCTGATAAATTGAATTGAATTAATGTGAATAGCGCTTCGCCTACTAGTCGGAAGATTGCGGTTTAGAAGTTCCTCTCAGACTCATGGAGTACGCACAGACTGACTGCATTTTTATGGTGACATGAATCAAAATTTCGAAAGACCCTCATGCTACCTTCGAAGACTCACAACGTGCCTTCATACGGTCCTTATGTGATTCGTCACTCATCCATTCAATCTATGGAAAGCCCATTTGTTCCGAATATTCGCTTTCCCAACCAGCGGCACCTAATTTACGCTTGAAATTCCAGCCGATATTCAAACCCGAAAGACCCGTACCACACGTATCCTGACCAATCTGTGACCCCTGGAAGGTATGAGAGCCTCTAAAAGTGTGAGTTATTCCTATCAGACAGCGTCGATCGTGCTTTTCTAGGAGACGAATGATATCTTGGGCATCTCTGTCGATTGCTTCACAAGCCCGAATGATGTTTTGGATAACCGTCATCATGCACTCCTTCCATCGGGTGAAATTCATGCGAAGACGCATCTTCATTATCTGGCTTTCACATACTTTTATGCATTATTCCAGATGTCTACATGACAACCACCATTTAGATAGACCACCCGTTAGGAGCCCAGCATAACTCAGCGTTTAAGATTCGAACTTATTGACCGGAAGGTCCTTGGTTGGAATTCAACCCAGGCATCCATACTACCTTTTTATAGGCTTTAATAACCTGGTAGTAGTCGTTTGACATTCTTTTATTTCTGAGATATGAACAAAAGGATAAAATATCCGGAAGTTTCGCTCTTAGGAGTTTGGTCGACGGCGCGTGGGTTATCATGCTCAAGCTCAATTGCATCGGTTGCGACGACAAATCATGATTTGTCCGTAATTGTCAAAGATCTTTAGACAAACGATCGAGAATAACTTTTTTCTTCCTGAAAGTTGGTTAGTTTTCAGTATAATGCAGTTTTATTGCTTCATGTTAATTGCGGTGTGAGCGGCAAATATTTAAGGGGTGACAACAGTAAGTCTGACAGTGGTACGACCGCTTCCTTCAGTTCTTGAAATACAAAAGCGTAAGCCTTACTCACCGAAAGATGAGAAACAAGGCATGCAGACCTTCCTGAATTATTACGGTTATGGTAGTCAAACTCCCCCATATATTACCGGTGTATTGCTGTTACTGATAATGATGAGCGATTATAACAACTCACTACATTCGAAAACTATCGTGACAACACCACTGAGACGAACAATGGCTGCTTTGTATTGCCTGAAGGACTGTGGCCTTGCTAACAGAGGGTCAAATCAAACCCCAGGTGAAACGAAACCCGTAAATCATCACCCAAGAATTAATCGATCTGACCTGTCATTGGGAGAAGCGACCTCGGAACTTTTGAGTTATGTTGCGACTCAATATTATGCATGTGATGTATGGGCTCCGCGAGCACGACTTTTGAGGCTATGATCAAGTCACTGAGGGAGAGTCGCGTGAAGCAGGTCTTAATTCACTTCACCGCAATAAGAGAGCTGTCTGAATTTTTGAAGACTAGTGAGGCATTGAAACCTATGGATGCACGAAATGGCTGCAACAAACTGGTCAATATAGACCGATTTGTCAGTGGGCAGTGAAGCATCAGTGCCAACACTGATGTTACTGTCTTTGATGATGATGATGATGGGCTTTGTTGGTTGCCCAAGTTGTAGTACCCGGTTCGTTACACCAATGGCTGGGATCTCGCCCAAGATTTCTGTGCGCAACACATAACCCCACATCACTCGACACGCGTAAGGCGGCGGTTGTGAGCATGCGGCAAATCACGAACCGAAAATTGGTGTGTGCTGATTTTCTTTGAGAAGTCTAGCGTAATTCGTATGTCACACAGCTTTGTCGTTGGTTTGCGACCTCGAAATCGATTCTCAAATACCTTCGAAAGTTAGGCTGCATTCTTCAATGCTAAGAAAACGACGAATTATCTCCGATTTCACCATTGTCTTTTAAACAAAGTTTTGGAGTAGAACTGCAAACTTTGGTGTTTTTTTACTAACTGCACATGTCCACTCCTTGAGGGTCTGTCGGCTTCACTGTAAAGGCGAGTGCAACGGATCGGCTATCAGCGTTGAATGTGAATATAAAGCAGCATGCAGATACATACAATCTTGTGCAACAAGATTTCAACGAGAGAATCAAACACGAAGCCATATAATTTGGCTGTACAATTCAAGAAGATAGGACCGTCTATTCTTATTCGTTATCAAATAGGCTTCCAGGTCGGACGACTTTTTTGCCCCTGCTTTTTCACCTCTAGCTGGTCACCGACGATGGATGCCTCGTTTCGAATCTACCTTGGTGGGCGAGACTGTTTCACCCACTTGCTCGCCGTCAGACAGGTTGCGTGCTCACATTCTGAAGACGTAAACAAAGTGGAGGGAAAGGGGAGATGACGACATTCCTCGTGTTTACCATCACTACGAGGTGATCGTTTACGCGTTTCTCACTCATCCACTCGTTTGTCCCAGGGTCTTGATATCCCCTAATGATGGTGCGGTGACTTACAGATTTCGACCGATGCAATTTATACATATGTTTATCAAGCTTTATCTCGGCTTTTCAGCGTAGATTGGTTTCACTTACAGGACGAAATCTCCACAAAAATCCAAAATCTCCTCACACTACCAACAATATGTTTATCAACCAACGTAGAATTTACGATAACGATGTTTGGGAACTCGCGAATGAACTCACGATGTCACGCTCAAGCGGGGAGTTTTCTTTCCTTCAAATACCCTAGTTTCTGTTGAGAGATGGTAATATTCCTACTGGGGAACTTTAAATGGATCTAATTGCTTTTTGAAATCAATCCCGGGATGCATTTCAAGAAATCCTTAATACTTAATGTGAACGTGAAGAATCTGAGTGAGGGGGAAGGCTTATGTTTTTCGTTTTATGACTACCCACTTGATATGCATCCACTGTATAAAACAAACATCAAACCATTCGTCTTGGAACCTGGACCTGGAATTGTGACAAGGATTTCGCTGTTTTGGTATTCTTTATGGACGATTGTGTCGGTGTGACGGTGGTAGATGGAGCATGTGAAACGAACACAGCCCTGCTCTTTAAAACTTACACTGAAGACCGAGGGACCTGCTTGTCTGAAAGAGGATAGGATTCGAATAAAACAAGCGGTTGCCACGAAAAGACTGGACCTTACCGTAGTGCGGTGGTGTTTGTACCTCGGCGACCCATTGAGCTATTGTCAGTACTGTGTGAACCATATATTTTCATGCACCAATAAATCTTAAATTTCACTTTATATTTTCAGCTCATTTAATACCGTCATTAGACGGCTAAAGCGTACAGTACGTCCTTCTATTCTGTCTTCATTCTACTCGACTGTCACTTTCCGCGCGACACCCAGAGTTGGTCATTGGTTTAAGGCTTAATGAACAAAGTCTGCTGACCATCCAGGCTGGGGGTTGGAACATGTGTGGCGACCGACGCCGTAAAAATGGCAATATACTTGCATTTCCAGCCCAACCGCTGCTTTGCGGTTAGGCTTTTGAGTCAAAGGCTTTGGTTGAGGACCATAATCGTCCCCCTGTTTAGCTGTGGGCGCCTTGATAGTATCCAAGCCCACCTACAGCCATGACATTTACGACTAACAATACTCTCATGCCACATCGGCCTTCGCGTGGTGCCATCAGCCGGGTCGCCTTACTGCGTACAGCAGGGTGAGGAATCGAAATCATGTCACTGCTAACACCTCCCTTACACTTTCACGTTTTCTGTCTTTCACCTTACCACACTCAAAGTTGAATAATTTCTCCGCAGGTCCCGCACTAGGATTGCCAGTTTTACTTACCGTGGCTCACACTCAGCTGCAACTTATGTATGCCGCCTTCAGTAACAAATTCAAACACTTCAAAGTCTGTTTTCAAACCCCGAAAGCCTGTCTGCAGCTCTTAATGTTCGTACACCCTCTCTTGCTCGCACGCTGAATCCCCTCTGCATTGATATATGTCGTCTCTCAGAAAGCGTGGAACAAAGCCGGAACTTCTGTTTACGGTACAACTCAGAGAATCTCATCCAAATGTTGGATCCCTGATAGGACTGTCTTTGCTGGATATCTGGCGACAGATTCCTCCAGACCGTAAATACAACTTCACCCGGCGCGTTATCCAACGCCAGGTGGAACTGGGTGCCCGTGAAGATCAGGGGGCTTGGTTTCCCCTTAGGGCAGAAAGAAATCGAAGATGCAAAGAGTGCTGGAAGCGTCCGGAAGCCGCTCCACTTGATTCCTTCGACTGGTCATCGGATATCTTTTGCCAGCGAAATAATCAGGGTCCGAAATGTCTTCCTGATATGCAGCAAAGCAGAACGTTTGGACCGCTGGGCACAGCACCTCGAACAGCAATTCAGCTAGCCACTCTTCACCTCCAATCCAGAATCCTGGCCTTCATCATAAGGTGGACCCTGAATATGGAGCAGCCTTTAGTCTCAGAAGTGCTGAATGTATTTCTCTACTCAAGCTTCATCATGATACTGGTTCTGACGACCTTCCATCTGCTATTTTCAAGGATGGTGGTAGCCAGTGCCTGTCTAACCTATTTGGGTCTATATGTGAGAAAGAAACTGTTCCAGACAACTGGGGTGAATCTATGGTAGTGCCCATTTTCAAAAAGGGTACTCGCAGTGAATGTAGTAACCACAGAGATGTTAGTTTGGCTCCTGCTGTGGCAAGGCTTATGTTGTCACTGATTCTTCGTCGTCTTACGGTGGCACGCAAAACCTCGACTCGTCAGAATCAAGCGAAATTTCGACCGGGTAGAGGTTGCGTAGACCACATCTTCACACTCCGTGAGGCGTTAGAGCAACCTTATATGTACGGACGACTCACAATCTTCGTATTCCTTGACTTTAAGAGTGTGTTCTGTCGACCGGTCACTGCTGTTAGCTAAAAAAAGTCGTTCAACTACAACACCCTTTTTGTGCCTAGTAGCCATGCCACCAGAAGGAAGCACGAAGACTGGGGTACTGCCAGGTTGCCCAAGCCTAGACAGAGGAAGTCGAGGGGTACGAGTTGGGTTCTAACCGTGGACCTTCTGGTCAGTAAATCCGCACTCTAACCACTGAGGCATCAACAGGGTATGCCCCAGAAGTTTGTGAATAGAGTCCGATCTCTACATTCACGTACTTCTGAGTGGATAAGAGTGTATGGGAAGCTCTCCTAAAGCTTCCCTACAAAAAATGGTGTCAGACAAGGATGTCCACTCTCACCATTCTTGTTCAACTTCGTCATTGATGAAATAACGAGGCAGACACTGGACAGCCTTCAAAACCCCAGTGTTCACGTTGTTGTCGACCTGGGGTACGCAGACGACGTCGTTCTCATCTTTGAAGGCCGATGTGTGGCACAAACCGTGTTGAATAAACTGACCACCATCTCTCGGCATGCGGCTTACACTTTGAAAGTGCAAAGTCATGCTTCAGAACGTGAAGTATCTGAATATACCCTTACGATTAGAGGAGAGTCACTATCTTGAAAATTTCACATACCTCGTTAGTTGTGTTAGCTCTGACGAAAATGTGTCTAATGAAGTCAGTGCGAGAATCTCAAAGGCTCGAATCGCGTTTGCTAATTTGTGCCACTTGTGGCGTCAAAAATGCGTGTCAATAAATCTCAAGGGTCGCGTGTACCAGACTACAGGGCTGTGTTGTTTTATGGGTGTGGGACATGACCTCTGCGGACAGATGATGTGAGGCGTCTTCAGATTTTTTTTACCACGGATACCTCAGAAGCGTGGCTGTTTTTGGATGGCATCAGGATGTTAGTAACGAGGTGATTAAAAAACGGGTATTTGGTTATGCGGCAGGTACCTTCATCGAGGAAACATCCAGCACCACCGACTTCGATGGCTCAGCCATGTGCTGCTCATACCGAAACACCGTCTACGGGGATGAGCATTGTTCTCCGTGCCTTTTTCAGAATGGCAGGAACTGCGAAGTGGACAGCGTATGACTTGGCAGAAGGGTCTGAAAGAAATTACGAAGAATTCGGGTGTTGTTAATGTTGTACGCCTTCCAGAATGAGGTCCTTTATAAACCCCACCTGTGTTTGGCTGGAGACCGAGAAATGGTGGCCAATCGATTTCAATGGCGTTCGTGCTGCCCGTTTCCAGATTGATTGAGCGCCTGGAGGTGTAGGCACCTCAGAATGCTTGGCATAGTCCAGCACTAGGCGCCCTCCCTCAACAACTCTTTTTCTGTTTTCACTGTAGAGCTTTAAATACAATTAGATGAACCTTATGGTTGTACGGCAATGAAGCACCAGTGTCAGCACTGATATCGCTGTCTTCGATGATGATGAAGCGGTTGCCAAACATCATATGCCGAAATAAGGCAGTGAAACCGAACTACCACATAGCGTCTTTGCATGACGAAGTAATTAGGGCAAATTTTCTTTACCTAGGTTTCGTGGTATAACACAAATACCGCTTGCCACTGCTCGATTGTGAATCATTGAAACATTGGTATGCAGCATTGATGTTACTGTCTCGACGTTGTTGGCTAATTGGCCTCACAAATTGAGCTCCGAGAGAACGAAACCGATAGTGGGCTGTTGAAGAGTTATTGTCAAATAGTCGTGCCCTAATCATGGAAGATTATGCCTCTTCTCTTTTCGCCCGTTTCAGCCATTGTAATCCCTCTCAACATTGCTCGGTCTACTTCCATCACCCCATCCACTTTGTATATATCACGTCGCCTATTATTCTGATCATCTGCTTTGCAACATTTAACCACCCGACAATGACGTATCATCAAATGTATCGTAGAACTACCCTCGAACAGCAATTCAGCTAGCCACTCTTCACCTCCAATCCAGAATCCTGGCCTTCATCATAAGGTGGACCCTGAATATGGAGCAGCCTTTAGTCTCAGAAGTGCTGAATGTATTTCTCTACTCAAGCTTCATCATGATACTGGTTCTGACGACCTTCCATCTGCTATTTTCAAGGATGGTGGTAGCCAGTGCCTGTCTAACCTATTTGGGTCTATATGTGAGAAAGAAACTGTTCCAGACAACTGGGGTGAATCTATGGTAGTGCCCATTTTCAAAAAGGGTACTCGCAGTGAATGTAGTAACCACAGAGATGTTAGTTTGGCTCCTGCTGTGGCAAGGCTTATGTTGTCACTGATTCTTCGTCGTCTTACGGTGGCACGCAAAACCTCGACTCGTCAGAATCAAGCGAAATTTCGACCGGGTAGAGGTTGCGTAGACCACATCTTCACACTCCGTGAGGCGTTAGAGCAACCTTATATGTACGGACGACTCACAATCTTCGTATTCCTTGACTTTAAGAGTGTGTTCTGTCGACCGGTCACTGCTGTTAGCTAAAAAAAGTCGTTCAACTACAACACCCTTTTTGTGCCTAGTAGCCATGCCACCAGAAGGAAGCACGAAGACTGGGGTACTGCCAGGTTGCCCAAGCCTAGACAGAGGAAGTCGAGGGGTACGAGTTGGGTTCTAACCGTGGACCTTCTGGTCAGTAAATCCGCACTCTAACCACTGAGGCATCAACAGGGTATGCCCCAGAAGTTTGTGAATAGAGTCCGATCTCTACATTCACTTACTTCTGAGTGGATAAGAGTGTATGGGAAGCTCTCCTAAAGCTTCCCTACAAAAAATGGTGTCAGACAAGGATGTCCACTCTCACCATTCTTGTTCAACTTCGTCATTGATGAAATAACGAGGCAGACACTGGACAGCCTTCAAAACCCCAGTGTTCACGTTGTTGTCGACCTGGGGTACGCAGACGACGTCGTTCTCATCTTTGAAGGCCGATGTGTGGCACAAACCGTGTTGAATAAACTGACCACCATCTCTCGGCATGCGGCTTACACTTTGAAAGTGCAAAGTCATGCTTCAGAACGTGAAGTATCTGAATATACCCTTACGATTAGAGGAGAGTCACTATCTTGAAAATTTCACATACCTCGTTAGTTGTGTTAGCTCTGACGAAAATGTGTCTAATGAAGTCAGTGCGAGAATCTCAAAGGCTCGAATCGCGTTTGATAATTTGTGCCACTTGTGGCGTCAAAAATGCGTGTCAATAAATCTCAAGGGTCGCGTGTACCAGACTACAGGGCTGTGTTGTTTTATGGGTGTGGGACATGACCTCTGCGGACAGATGATGTGAGGCGTCTTCAGATTTTTTTTACCACGGATACCTCAGAAGCGTGGCTGTTTTTGGATGGCATCAGGATGTTAGTAACGAGGTGATTAAAAAACGGGTATTTGGTTATGCGGCAGGTACCTTCATCGAGGAAACATCCAGCACCACCGACTTCGATGGCTCAGCCATGTGCTGCTCATACCGAAACACCGTCTACGGGGATGAGCATTGTTCTCCGTGCCTTTTTCAGAATGGCAGGAACTGCGAAGTGGACAGCGTATGACTTGGCAGAAGGGTCTGAAAGAAATTACGAAGAATTCGGGTGTTGTTAATGTTGTACGCCTTCCAGAATGAGGTCCTTTATAAACCCCACCTGTGTTTGGCTGGAGACCGAGAAATGGTGGCCAATCGATTTCAATGGCGTTCGTGCTGCCCGTTTCCAGATTGATTGAGCGCCTGGAGGTGTAGGCACCTCAGAATGCTTGGCATAGTCCAGCACTAGGCGCCCTCCCTCAACAACTCTTTTTCTGTTTTCACTGTAGAGCTTTAAATACAATTAGATGAACCTTATGGTTGTACGGCAATGAAGCACCAGTGTCAGCACTGATATCGCTGTCTTCGATGATGATGCTTTAAATACATTAGATGAACCTTATGGTTGTACGGCAATGAAGCACCAGTGTCAGCACTGATATCGCTGTCTTCGATGATGATGAAGCGGTTGCCAAACATCATATGCCGAAATAAGGCAGTGAAACCGAACTACCACATAGCGTCTTTGCATGACGAAGTAATTAGGGCAAATTTTCTTTACCTAGGTTTCGTGGTATAACACAAATACCGCTTGCCACTGCTCGATTGTGAATCATTGAAACATTGGTATGCAGCATTGATGTTACTGTCTCGACGTTGTTGGCTAATTGGCCTCACAAATTGAGCTCCGAGAGAACGAAACCGATAGTGGGCTGTTGAAGAGTTATTGTCAAATAGTCGTGCCCTAATCATGGAAGATTATGCCTCTTCTCTTTTCGCCCGTTTCAGCCATTGTAATCCCTCTCAACATTGCTCGGTCTACTTCCATCACCCCATCCACTTTGTATATATCACGTCGCCTATTATTCTGATCATCTGCTTTGCAACATTTAACCACCCGACAATGACGTATCATCAAATGTATCGTAGAACTACCCTTGGAAACACGCTGCAAGAAGCACTGGACGAAATGGTCGAACACAAGCTACTGCAGCAGAAAACAGCACTTAAGGTAAATGCTACTAGAGACGATAAAGCCTATTTCTTATCTCTTCAGGTCATACAGAAATTTGACCAGTGTATAAGTTTAGCACTAGCCAAGCGTGTCAAGAATAGACTCTCCTTGAAGGGGCACCTGAACACCTACCGATTCTGTGATAACGTCTGGACGTTGGTGATGAACGATGTGGAAATTAAAGACTCATCTGCTATCATGACGGTCGATAAGGTACGTCTATTCAATATCACTGCGAGCCAAGTTTACCTATGTATTTCATGATCCCCATTTGCCATATACACTAATGTCCAAAAGCGGCAGCTCGCTGTCATTTAGCTTTTCAGCAAGCCTTATCTGTACCACCCGCTGGCGCGTATCGGAATGCACGGTGACTGAAATAGAATGTGGGGATGTGAAATTAGAATCTTTATATAGCAATAGCAGAATTTTCTGCAAGACCATGATATTGGTTCTATTCAACACTTCATACCCTACTTATCCATTCAGTATATGGTGATTTCCTCCTTTGATGTCGAGATCGAAAGACTCATTTCAGTTTGAGCATTACTGGCCCCTCACCTTCGTGGACTTCACTTAAATACGTAATACAATCTAGGTTCAAATCTTAGATGAGGGCACAATGCTAGGAACTCTTGATCTGCACATTGTGCGATGCAAGAACCATCCGAACCAACCGAACTGGTCAGTACAACAATAACGTTAATAAATATGAAAATGACAATCTTCAAACACGGACTGAGACAGATGAGCCAACAATATTATGGAATCCTACGCATGCCAACCCAGGGCTCACATATCTTGCAGTTCTTTCTTAAGGTACTCTGTCCACTGGAAAACGATTGTGCTTGTCTTCCCGATGGAGTGAAAAGCACCTTGCTGAAGCGCTTGATTTTTCCTGGTAGGTAGGCTGATCACTCAAGGCGCGTTTCTCCTCAGTGTGCAGCCGGGTAGTCATAGGTCCTCCAGCCATCTCAGGCCGCAGATTTTGGGTCATCTTTCCGAACATTTTCCTGACAGAAAGCTCCTTGAGAGTTAAACGTCTTTTTGGGGCCTGATAAAGGTAGTTTATCCAGGTCCAATTTCATATTCCGATAGAACTGTCAAGAGTCTGGTGCTTCTCCGAATGCCCGTTTCCTATAGCTACCTACCTTATACTCAAGGTTTATCGAGTCTGAAATTCGTGAGTGGAACACTTACTTGACTAGCTGTATGAGTCAGATTTCCATCACTGGGGACCACACGAGTTATTTGAGCTGCCCGAGAACCGGCTACTGAACTCGCAAGTAGCAAAACCGAAGAGCATTCGCACACACGGGTGGGTGTCAGAACTTAAAGGAGCTTTTGACTTTTGGTCCCTTCCATGCTCAGTGTGATTGCTACCACCTCACCACTTCCAACGACAAACGCTAACTACGGTACGGAGCAGCGTCATCTTCGGTATAAAATTTGCGAACAGCTCAAAATGTAAAAAGCTAGGTCATTGACACGCTTCCAGTTGTGTCATTCCCCTCTCACCTAATCGGACTCAACCAGTTTAAGGTAAGAGCCCCCAACGGAGATGCCTGTAATCGTCCTATGCCTGACTTTCCCTTCGACCGTAGATGGATTAAGTACATCTCAATAAACGAATTCTTTCTAGATCCCATCAGTAAACTTAAGACCATGTGCATGAGGCTGACGACCGTGCAATGAGGCTTCCTCGAACCAGCCGTCTATTGCATGNTATAAAATTTGCTTCCTCGAACCAGCCGTCTATTGCATGCCTCTGTTTAGGTCAGACTTGAGTAGCCAAGCTGTCTGAGCTCCTGTGCTTCTTCCTACCTGTATAGAAGCAATGCATCAAAAGGCCTCGTGGACGGCTTCTCGCAAATCCCAATTTCGGTTTGGAAACCGTAAACCGCACTCCAATGGCATATTCATTATAGTTAGGGAGAAAGTAGCTCATGTTTAATGCTGACTGTTGGTTTGTTTGCTAAGATGGGCAATCCGGTTGAAGTAAGTCACCCAGGTCGATGAGCAAACCAGTGGCCAATTGCTGACGTACCCAAACATTACTGCATCGGCAATGAGAGCCAGACAGTACTTCGGAAAGGTCTAGTATAAGATGATTAGGACCCGTACATAACTTCATTGCACAACAGTGTTTACAAGCAACAATATGCAATAGTGGATACAGCATCAGGACCCTGGTTGCCGGAAGTTTAAGATAGCTGTCACTGTTCATGTCCGGAAGGTCGGATTTCTGAGAATAACCCCAGAATGCCCAGAACCTACTGAGACCCCAAACCTCCACCAAAATCTCAATAGGGAACCCAGAAAGTATCCAGACCATTCAATCACTCAATAAATTCAGCAAAAGCCGATGAGTGTTCGGGCACGCCACAGAAGCACGACCGACTATTGTCAGTGTTCAGGCATTTCATAGATGTTGTCGATGTTGGCGTTCACTAAGCGTTGATCAGACAGCCTGGACCAACGTCGATAAGCCCCCTTTAAATAGCGCGGGGTCGTTGTGACTTTTGCACTAGCTTGTTGCGATGAAGCTGTTTTCTTCGGCGTTTTTTCCGGGACTAGAGTAGGGACAAATATAAGAGTTTACACGGTCGAGAACTTTTTCTTGTTTTCGCTGATTTACCGGGCTGTATACCCGGGGCGAGATGGCTCAGTGGTTAGGCACTAACTCACCCGGGGCGAGATGGCTCAGTGGTTAGAGCACTAACTCACTGACCGGAAGGTCTGCGGTTCGAACCCGACTTTTGCCTCTCGACTTCCTCTGTCTAGGCTTGGGCAGTCTGGCAGTATCCCAGCCCTCGTATTTCGTTTGGGTGGCATGGCAGCTAGGCACCGAAGGGGTGTTACAGCGAAACGATTTATTAATATTCCAGATAATTTGCTTCCTCTAGAATCGTCATTTGGCTCATTCTTGCTTACATCTTGAAGGTGCTTGCTACGACTGTTACCCATATTTGCATTAGGCGGTATCCTGAACCCAATCCGCCCACACTTATGGGCTGCATTGGTGTTCGGCCAAGAAGCCAAACTCGCACGTGATTGGTCAGATGATAGGGTCGCTTGCTGGTTCAGAATTGAGGTGAGCTCTGATTAGCTGGAAGTGTGGACCTAACGGTCAATCATGGTTCAGTATCCGCTGAGTGCCGGTTGCCAATGGTTGTCGCTGAATCTAATTCAAATACGACGCGGTATCCATGTTTCTGACTTGGTTCTATGACCCTTGGTGATTTTTGCTGGAAAAACTAGCCTGGGGTATCAGACCGAGAACTGAGGTATTCCTGTTATCAGGATTTGTCCCAGCGAATTCCCTCATACAGCAATATTCCCAGCCTACGTACATAATCAGTGTATTATGACCTCGGTAGTACGTGTAGAGCATCTCAAACAGCTAGGAATAATTAGGCATTCTCACTAATTCCCGTTTTTGTCACCATTATGCCACATCCACTGTATTTTCAGACCGGTGTAATCTTTCTTTTCCATGTGATTCCAGATCAAAATTGTAGCATGTGAGGGGAAAAGTGCTAAACCTACATCCGCAAGCAACGTCTCCAAAACAACCACTTCTGCCAACCCCGAGCGTCAAGCAGACGCGGCACCTGCAGACGAAGAAAAACACACTTCCTATCTTTCGGATGACGATTCGGATTAATCCTCATTGTTGGTCAACCGAATCCTAACTCCACCGTCTTTCTCCACCGAGCACGCATGCCCCAGAGAAGTGAAAAGAAAATGAAAACAACGCTAACCACGATGTTTTTTATCACAACGTTAATGAAATGTAAAATTTCAAAGCAATATGGATAGCTTATCAGTCTAGTGTCGACAGGGAAATAGAGTTAGTTTTGTCTATCAAAATACATCAGTTGTGCTATCATGCCTGATAGGTACTTGATGCCACCGATCCGCCGTGTCCGGTCCAATCTGCATGCACAAACGTGCCAGGATTCTCGATACGCTCAAACTGATGCGCACCAAAGTAGTCCCGTTGAGCCTGAAACCGAAAAAACGCGGAAAACATTGAGTGTCGCGGAAAGACATGATGACAAGTTTACGGATGAAAGGCGCTCCTAAGAATTGACCACCGTAGTCTGCTGTACATTCAGTTGCCAAGAGCAAAAACAGATTAACCCGATGTGTGAATACGGGTGCATTTGATACTGAATTAGGAAGCACTAATTCACAGCGTCGATTCGTTTCTTCGCAGTGCTACGGACTCCCGTTCTGGGATGGCGAAACGAGAAGACGAAGTCAGACAAACTAAATCGGTTGAATACGCCACCAAGTAATTAGTAACTCGTTGCAGCTAATCCAAAATTCATAGGCTTTTTAATGGCTTTGGAAGTTTCAGCTTAAGGTTTTGGAGTGTAAAACCAAATCAGTCTGTACTGCAGTTACTTTATATTTGCATAAGAACTATCACTATGCATCTTATGGATCCCCAGAACTAGGGTCGTTTTGAGGGGTGACAATCATTGACGCGAATTCGTTTGTGTAATTACGGAAACCCATAGTCATCTTCCTAGATAAACGCTTTGAACCTGCGTATTATAAAGAACACTTTCCGATTCAGGGACAATCGCGAGAAAATAATCCCCAACCATTTATTTTCCCCATTTTAATATCTGATATGTACTCTGGAATCTGTCATTTGAGTGAACAATGGACGATCTTGGCTAATTTTCTGGGAAGAGAAAATAGGTTCTGAATATGCCTCTAAAGTGGTTGCGACACTGTATCCTCATTGGAAAGCACATGCACCAGCAGTTGTGATTGAAACTACGACACAGGGGTGAACTCAAGAAAGCAACAGAATATATTTAGGGGCACTTTTTTAATAGAAATTTCAACGGCAATAGAAAACGCCTAGTTCGCCGAACAAATGCTATGGAAAATTCTTTATCCTACCATTCACAATTATATTTTCACTTTGTGACTACTCGGGAGTTTCGTGACATTTAAAGGCCCTAGTCTTCCGCAAAAAAGTTGAAGCACATACTAGAACGGGAGCAGATTGAATGGCACCTCCGAAAGGTGATTGTTGTAGTGCATGCATGTCTATTCCACTGAAATAACCAGCTTTGTACAATCACATGGGTTCGATTTCATGCGATGCATTAGTTCGCTAGGTGATGAATACGAAGTTAACATTAATTTACTAGAAAACGAAGGCGTGTCTGTGATTGTTGCATCATGGGACACATGCAAAAAGGCACCACCACATGTAGTTGCTCAACTGTTCAGCCGCAAAGCGATGTTGAGTTTAGTACAGAGACAGGCGTATAAAAAATTCAGTAGGCAACGTCAGAAAGAGTGAAAACCTGGTAAGAAGCCAAGGGGATAGAGTGGATTATAATGTGGTGTTGATTCCGTCACACTAACCTGAAGCAAATTGGCAGGAAGCCGAGGACAACGCATCCCATCATAAAACGCCAGAGCTGAGCTGAAAGCCGGTACTGGGACCCCGTTCAAGGCGGCTGTCGCAACAACTTCTCGCCAGGCAGCCTAAGTAGAGCAATGGAAATACAACGTAGACGTTAGCCTATCAGAACGAGAAGTGAGCAATGAGATTGATAACCTGGGAGTAACAGATCTACAAGTGTCATCTAGACTGGTGGCTGTTGTGCACAAGGATAACAACGATTGTGAAACGTAATGAAGCCAACGTGGTTTATCATCAAGGAGTCGTGTTTCCATCGCAGCACGTGTTTTTTGTATATCGCACTAATGACAATGAGGGAGAAAATCGCGGGTTAGTGAATTCCGCATGTTATTCTTAACTAGAAGTTCGACCTGGAGGGAACAAGGTGTACTTACCTGGCAATCTTTGATGATGTTGGTGAAAAACGGATCGAGTAGGAGATTCCCTAGCTCCGAGTTCTTGACAAAGGCTTCCTTGATATTTCCCAGGAACTTACTGTTACGTCGGAGAGGAAAAGAGTTGTGTAGTTAATAAATCAGTTCTCGACAGTCATAATCAACATCCAGTGCTAAAAAACAGAAACGCTTTGCATCCAGGTACTATAAAACGCACTTCCAGATACGACTTCGAAATGTTGATAGTTTTTAAGCGAAAGTGGCTTTGAGCAGACATCCGACGCCATTTGCAGGGTCACACTACCTTGATATAGGCCGCCTGAAGTTACCTAGCAACTGACTACCTGGCCGCTTGGACTGACTGGACTTGCACTTAGTGGATCGAAGTATTGTCGAGAGACTTTGGGCAAAAGGCAATCATCTATACCCTGATATCGAATGGAGTATTTGTCGTATGGAAATGAACGCCATGATCCGTTAGTTTGCGAAAATACCAAAATGGGCATGGTGGCATCAAAATTTTTTTTGGAAAAAGCCCTTCCTGGGTTTTCAAGTTTTGATTCGACTTTGTCTATATGAGATTGTTAATCCTCAACCTGTTTTTAGTTGTACACTAACGCATTACTTGGCAGATCGAAGTCTGGTAGACAGATTCTGTTCATATGGAGATTGTCAGTTTATCTTTATTACTAAGAGATATTGAGTAGCTTACCTTCGGATGATACAGCCACCTCGCCACATCAGGGCGATCGCACCCAGATCCAATTTCCACCCGAACTCGACGTGAGCACGATGAAGTAGCATGAAACCTTGAGTATATGAAATAACCTTCGACGCAAACAGAGCCTGATGGGCAAATTGAGGTACAAAGGGGTACATAGTGGTGAGGTGGGCGCGAAGGAGCGAAAAACCCCGCGGTAAAAATATCACTTCTACAAACTATTCCAAGAAATACAAGGCGAAGGTTTCACGTAACTGGTCTCTCAGTTCAGTCCATGCGACAAATCCAACAGGAAACTCGATGCGCGAATATCGCTAACAAGGAAACACGATTTTCCGTTCCTATCTGCGACTGACTGATATTTCCAATCCAACTCACCAAATAATGCGTGAAATTCAAATATAAGTGTCAAGAATTTGTTTCAAAAGACTGATAGAACAGTCGTTATTTTGATTGCTTTACTTCCTCCTGTGACCTCCATTGAGTTTCCTTGCAACTGGGAGGAACATCCTTGTTTGGTTTATACGGCGAAGTTAATATAAGCTTGCTCGGCGATCTCAACATGCATTTAAAAAAGCTTACTCAGCTTTGATTTTAGTACTTAGATTAGCTTGACGGGGATATTGGAGACCCTTCCGCTAGAAAATAACTAACTGCGTTCAAAACACAGTGACATTCTGGTTCATTCAACAATCTCATCCATACCAAATTGCGTTTGTCCTCATCCTTTGTGTCTGATAATAGCTTCGCTGTCATCATCTGTCTTAGGGAAATGTGTGCACACCAAGTTGTTAACAAAACTAAAAGAACAGGCCGGTTATCTTTGGGACAAAACCAAGTGACTTCCGGGCGCGCCTGAATCGCTTACGGGCAATTGGTTTAAGGGTACCTGCTACGAATTTGGCCAGGTCATGTGCTGGTAAACCTGTGGTCCTATGGGGGCGCCTGCCTTGGGAATTATCGGCAGTTCGCAAAGTCGTCGACTGCAATTTGGCAGTATAACCGATACTTCTTGCCTTGGCCCAAACGAAGTAAGCAACTCTGCACTTCAGCCTCACTTTTCTCATTATTGATGAAATTGCTCCATCATTGGTTTCTAGCTAAAACAAACCAGTTAGGTAAGGATAGGCCATCAGCAGATAATGTACCTTAAAAATAACAACATTGGCCTGCTCTTGTCCGCCCTTGTGACCAGGACGTTATCCACATGACTTAGAATATTTAAAACCCGTCATTTTGCTGATGCAATATATGAATCTCCTGTCTGTCGTCTGTGTTCGTATTTTCTTTGTTTCTATTAAAGGGATTTTGAGAACACATGCAGCTTTTACCTTTGTGAAATACGACTGCTTCCCCAGCAGACAACACTTTTGTCACACGATGATCCGTCTGATAAACTTACCACACAGCAATAGCCAGTGTAGAAAATCCTTCTCTCTTTTGGCTTGCTATTGCACTTTCACATGAGTCACTCGATATCACATGAGAGAGGTCTCGAGGTTGTTTGCAAACTGTGCAGGAAGCAGCCGTCCCAACAGCAAGCTTATCATCCCTCGAGATGCAAGTAAAGTGCTCCAAGATTGAGGAACTCCCACGTGTGTCTCTTCGTGAAATCCGAGCAACCCATTAAGTCATACGGGCATTCGATGGACGTAGTAAATAGACATACACATTCATGCATCTTTGAACTATACTTAAAGGCAAGACTGGCTGCATCGGAAACTTGGTTGTCGATTAGGTGGCTGTTGGCCTGTTCGTCAAACGGCTGAAACTGTTTCAACTGAGATTTCACCCTGTAAGTGAAGGCAATCTACGGTATAAAGCCGAAAAACACTGTGAAAATGTCTCACCATCATTGGGAATAATAAGTAGTATGTACCTCACGGAACTACAGGACGTATCGAGCCCACGACATCTCAGCTAGTAGTTGGGACACCTAAACCTTCGACCACCAGCGGCTGATCAGTATTGTGATTAACTCGTATTTGGACAGGATACATCACCCCTCATCCGTCAATCATGGACTGCACATCGTATGCTCAGGTTATGACTAGTCCTTGAGTAACGACCTATCAGGTTGGAGTTTCACCGTCTTGCGAAGTTATCCTTCCTCTGAACCACTCAAAGATTGTTAGTAGTGTGAGATTTGTAATTTTTCTGTAAATGAAGCTTTCAAAGAATCTTATCCTTCCTCTGAACCACTCAAAGATTGTTAGTAGTGTGAGATTTGGAAATTTTCTGTAAATGAAGCTTATCAAAGAATCCATAGACAAGGCACTAAAGTTGATTGGTGTATATGTGTTAGGCTGGCTTGAAGCCAGGACGAGAGCAAGACCTTGGTGTTAACCAGGTGGGTATCCGAGGTACAGCATTCATGAGGATCCTGACCTGATACCGAGGGAGACGAATGGAAGAAGTCTCGTCAGCCCAAGCAGGACGGACGCGAAAGGCAGGTTTGTCAGTGACCGACTGGCAGTGACCAAACCGAAACCAAAAAGTCGTCCGGCCTGGGAGCCTACTCCGCGATAAACAAGAGCTGATTCTGTCTGACTAGCCAGAGCAGAATTATGCCATGATGATGTCATGGGATTTAATTTGCATAACATATTATTCCGCTGTGATTACTTCGAGGCATTTGGACGCTGCTTCACACTGATTTGACATCCAATGCTGGTGACCTGTTTGTTGCGTTCAACTTCACGCAAAAGCCTGAAGAATGTTGTGCATCAAAAAGCAAAGGATGCTTCGTCACTTCACTTCGATGATAATCTTGGAAATCATGAGGAATGTCGCATAATGCATCCGATGTTTGATTGAGCATTCCTAACTTTCGTATGTAATTTGAGAGTAATTTAACGTAACCTCCTTTTCAAAGGTGTTTGAACCGAATTCCCTGTGGTCACACCGTGCCAAGTCAGAGGACAGACAGCACAATACTAAAACGTATTATACAATTAGCTTGAGGTAGTGGGCAATTAGTGATAGTAGTTGGATGATCTAGTCCCAAAATGTCTACCCCGCCCCAGTGTGAACATAGTCACGGTACATTTAGATGGGACAAATGAATTAAGATTCCCACCTCAGCGAACAAACAAACGGCAATCTATGATGGTATGTACCGTATCCGAGCGAATGACATTTGGAGCTTTTGTTGCAAAAGTATTTCTTGGTCTGTTGAGGTCTGTGGAAGTCGTAGAATGTTTTTTCTGGTCTTGAAGACGTCTACCGTATTTTCCTACCGCTAGAGCTGACAACATAGATCCAGACAAAACTCAAGGTAGAAGAAAGCCCGTTGCATTGTACTGAGAGTTTCTGGTCTTCAAAAGAAACAAAGTCCGCGGTCTTAAACATATGTTGGTATGTACTCGCAACAGGCTATTAGGATTTAATGCTTCCGAAGACGGATTTGTTTGACGGTTGAAATTGGAGCAGACATTGGACCAAACTCAGATGCATACTGGTCAGATGTAAGGTTGCGTTGACTTTACAGGCTCGCCTCCGGACACCTTCCCCTTGAGGACGCTGTTCATCCGACTGCTGCTTCGATTCGATTTGTGATGGCTTTGGGAGCTGCTGTGGCTTGTCGGTCCGTACCCGATCAATGGCTCTGACTAAGCCCTCAACTTCAGAGGTACGTCCGGTGTTTCATGAGACCCAGTTGCATTGTGGGGCGCTACTGTTCCGCCTGAAGTTGATTCTATTGACGTGGCCACCCCTGAATTTAAACTGCACCACGTTCATCAATGCCATGAAGGTTATCTACCGTGATTAGCAAATCTTCACACAACCCATAAAGGCAAGCATATCCCCAACTCATCGCCATGATTAAACTCAATGTGAAAGCATTTCACTGTCCATCGTCTTCAGTCATATATCGGTCTCAGAAAACTGAGTGAGTCTAGAAGCAAGGAAAATCTTTATTGAACTTTTTTCCTAATTCCCTAGATGTCAACGTGGATCAAAAACTGACCTGTCTAACTTTTTCCACAAACTCCTTTTTGTCCACAGGACCTGATTTCGACACAGCAGGTAAAACTTTGGAAGCTTCGACACGAGCATCATGCATCGACGACAGTATTCGAGAAAAGACCGCCTCAGCTGAAGAAAATAAAGTGACAGATCACAACATGCGCAATGCTTAGTTCCAAGGCTGAAAGAACTAACGGAAAGGAACGCCAACTATGCTGTGTCTGCTCAACATACCGGACAATGCCGAAAGTCTGTGGATTTGCAAATGGAAGACTGGTGACAATACTGCTGTACGAGTTCAACAGGTTCAGTTGGAGTTTAAGCACAGAGAAAGCAAACTCAAACAGGGAACTACCAGTTGTAACAAGCCCGAAGCCTTCAGAGTAGGGGCTATTGACCAACAGCAGCCAACGAAGTCGCAAACTTGGTGAACTTTGTGTTTATGAAAACAGACTGATCTGTCCTTACAGTAGTCCGCACACCGGCGATTTTTCGGGTTAGTAGAGTACGGAACCTAGTTCAACTGTACAGGAATTAAACTCTTGACTGAGCTACAACGAAAATGTTGACCATAGGTTAAAATATCCATCCACATATCTATACGCTGTAATCTTAAGGACTACCCCACGGACCGTGGTGACCTATATCGCATGGTTCACGCCATACTGGAACTTCAAGTATACTAGGGCTTGTTACGGTAATTTCAACCGAGATTTGTCGAATACCACAATAGGTACCTCGTCCTTCGATTGTCACACCCGCGAAGCCATTATCGTGGATCTACATTTGTGATAAACACACTATTTTGAAACACTATGCTCACAACACACCACCTAGGTAGACGTGCACTACCAAAGCCACTTGCTAAAATACCAAACAAGCAATTTCACCAGGATTCAGTCGGTCAAATTTGCCGTATTAGATAAATTCTGGCCACACCGTATCCATTTCTTTACTTGTAGAGTTCGGGGCAAGATGGCTCAGTGGTTGGAGTGCAAATTTACTGACCGGAAGATCAGTGGTTCGAACCCGAACTTTGCATCTCGACTTCCCCTGTCTAGGCTTGGGCAACCAGGCAGTATCCCAGCCCTCATGCTTCCTTCAGGTGGCACAGCAGCTAGGCACCGAAAGGGTTTTACAGCTGGGCGGTTAGAGTCTTTTGTGAAATTCACATGCGGATGACTTTAGCTAGTTCCAAGAAGGATTTCAACTAGCATAGCACCTGGGTGATCAACTCTATCATCAAAACCCGCGTTTTACCAGATTCCCTTCCCACTTCAAAATGTGTTTAACAACATTGAGTGTGGAAAAACCGGACAACTGGAAGACATCGATGACTATCGTCAGTTCGGTATGCTTGGTACAGAGTAAGACTGAATATGAAACATGCATTAAAAGGAGGTACAGACGTTGCTCGATACCACTTCGTCATGCACAACGTCTAATTAGTACATTGTCTGAAGGCTACAGTGGAATTTTTAAATTATTGACTAACAATGTAAACACAAACACGTACCTATCAATGTTATGGGTGAGCCACGTTCCAGACCACAAATCGCAGTCCATTTTCCGGTTCCTTTCTACAAAGATGACGAGGCAACAAAAGTCAACCGATAAAAACACAGACGAGATAACAGAATTCGTAGATACACCGAAGGTCACCTCACTAGCCTTTACATCAAGGGTCTTCAACAAGGATACGTACAGAAATGAGGAAATACTCAATTAGCTTGTTGACGGGACAATGTCCTCTGCCATCTTCAACTCGTTTGTTGATTTGTCACATTTAAACAGCTACGCAGAGATACATAAACTTGTGACCGAAGGAAATAGTTGATCAGTAAGATGGGACAGACCTCTCAGTCAAAGGTCCTGCGACAGCTATGAAGGCTGAATAAGGAGGCATTGTAGAAGAGCTTGAGTCTTTGCTAGAACAAGTTGACATCGTAGTGAAGGTTACACTCGTCGTTCGTTCAACAATTGTGGTCTTTCGATAAGCAGACACCGTCAGGATCGAAGTATGCACAAGGACTGGGATACTACTGGGTGCCTTATCACAAGAGCATGAGCCTCTTCCCTAACAGCTTGAGCTACAAACCCTGAGTTGTACAAGGGCAGCGCTTCAGTGATATCGAATATGATCACTCAGAAAACGAAGTTGAGTGCCTTTTCCCAACTGAGTTTGCTGGTAATGGATTTCATACTTCACTGCAAGTCATTGCTTGATCTCCTATGGCTCGTTTCCACCCTTTGCGTGGTTCTGCCAAAAGGACTTCGAACGAACAATTTTTCTACGTGGCTATTAGCTAAGACTTTATTCGACTGAATTCCATTGACTTTGGAGATGAACAACAACGGTTGTATATTCACAGATGAACCGGCATGTGGCCTCCAGAGTGCGCTCGCAATCCTACGTTGTTCGGTCATCCGAAACCAAGTATTGAGTGACTGAGACGAATGAATTGCTTCACCGTGAGTCGCGGCTACTATGTAGTTGACAATGAAGCGATTCATTTTTCGTTCCATGCTTCTGAATCACACTGCAACCTGAAGATTGTACATTTCTGACCAGTAACGGTTATCGTTTCTTGGAAAACTGCGAACTCCATGATCCGCCCAGTTGTCACATTGAATCGAATAATTTACCCTCTAAAATTGGGACATCCTAACAAATGACTCAAGTGGTGAGGTTTGAGGAAAATAACAGATTCTGGATAGCACTGATACAAGCCGTCATTCAGAACGGGGTCTATGTGACGTTCCTTGCACATCAACTCGTTGGTTGCAACTGCTCACTTTCCGTCAGTTTCTAAACTGAGTGTTTCACTGTGTGACACAACAACCGTGCTGGATTCAACCGCATTTTTCAGCTTTTATTGTAGAGGATTCATCTATACGGTGGCGTTGCAGTGAAATCTCGTTATTCTTCATAATCGTGTTGCAACTAATCATAAGGATGCCCCCAGACCAGTTGTCAGAGGCAACAGGTGTAACATAAGATGTCTGTACACGAATGTATAGTTTTGGAACTAAAAGACATCCACACAAGGGGTCAACCTTCGTATTGAGAAGTGTATTGTCCTACTCAAGGCGAACTGCCGTTAGGTTTTTGTAAACTGTCAACGATTTCATAATAAGAGGTTTGGTTTGTTTTCTGAAATAGGCACTTTGTGCAAACTAATCGCCCAGCCCAACGAAAAAAACAACGACCAATTACCTAAATTACGCTTTCAATATTCTCTTCCATAGCAATTCAGAATATTTTTGGCCGTTTCCGTGACCCCTCCTAAGCCAAATACACAGTCGCCCTTCCCATACTTACGTTTGAAGGATATCGAAAGGGCGTGTCCCCTTTTCCCCACACTGCAAAAACCAGTCCGAATTTAGAAAAATATGTCCTGCTCAGGGGACTACCACTCTCTGAGTGCGTTAACTACCCCTAATCGGAAAAACGAGGAAAGATTAGAGCAAATTAAATGCCATACTAGGACAAGATGCCACATGAAGAAGTGATGGGACAATACAAGTTGTGGAGGAACCGAGATCACGACAAACCTGTCCAGCAGTATCCAAAATGTGATCGATCAGCATTGAGCCATCTTTATCCTCGAATGACAAAATGTGTCCGGTAATTTCGATAAGGTACGATTCCAACGGGCCTTCATTCCATTTCTTGAACACCTGAACAATAAAATAAATCGTTCAGCTGTAACACCCATTCGGTGCCTCGCCGCCATGCCACCAGAAGGAAGCACGAGGGCTGGGATACCGCCAGGTTGTCCCTGTCTAGACAGAAGAAGTCAAGATGCAGAGGTTGGGTTCGAACCACGGACCTTCCGGTCAGTAAATTCGAGCTTTAACCACTGAGCCATCTCGCCCCAATACCTGAGTGATAGCGCACCATTGTTCGAAGCGAAACCACTAAACATGGAATGTTCAAACGATTTGGAGACAGTCAGCGGGAAACTAAAACCTTTGGGGTCATTGCAACAAAAGTGAGTGAATTCAACAAATAACATGGGGCATATTTACCAGAACTTAAATGAAGTGGTGGTAAGTAATGACACCTACTTGGCACGGTCGAACAGAGTAAGGCGACCGTCTAATGAAAATATACAAGGTAAATCGCGCGCAGGTGTCTTTATAACAACGCGTGATACAGTATGCAGAGGACTGGACTGGCGACGCACTGGGTGCCAACCACAACGCGGATGCTCATGACAGCCAGTGGCATACGAACCATACGCCAGCATCCACGGATCGAGTCAACGTTGACAAGGAACTTCGCAGCGGAGGCTGGCTCATTGTGCCGCCATGGAAGACCCGTTGCTGGGAGTTTTATAAATATCCAACCCCTTAGCCAAATTGAGTAGTTTGTATCAACCCCACCGAAATGCTATATTTTTTGCACGTCGAAAGGATTGGTGCTGAATAGCTCGACATAGTGGATCACATTGACTGCGGAGGTGCAGTTTATGCTTTCTCTCTTCAAATCTTTCAACTAAAGCAATGTTACTTTACGTCGTTCATACCAAGATAGTCAGAGTAACAGTCACTCTGAAACAATGCGAAGATCAACATTGCTACCCCTACTCGCGTCAATAAAGACGTGGATCAATCGCACCAAGTATGAATCACAAACGTCTTAATAGACTGTGGTTTACGGGTGGTCGAAACACTAGATACGCACTACGCTAACAAGAAACACTGCACAAATTAAACAGCTTCCCCAGCATGACCACGGCTGAGATAGAGACAACAAAAACTAACAGAGCTTTGGAAATAAGAAATCTGACCAAGGGAAAGCCCTTCTCCGGAAGGAATTCCGGAAACAATAGAATAACAAAGTTCAAAAGACAGGATACCACATACCGCTTACTATTCACTGGGTTTCAAACTCGGCCCTGAGTGGTAGGTCATGTGGCGAATACCGTTCACACGAAGACTATGCGAAAGCGACTTTTAGATGTTGGAGTTTGTGAGATGAGGCGTAAATGACCAATTCGCGGTTAACTAAACGATTCGAAAGATACCCAGTGTGGATTGATTGTATGGCAGAAAAATGCTCAAACAAGCGAGAAGCAAAAATTGTTCCTCAATTACAGTAAAATCGATTAGTTAAGTAGCCAGTACTTAATATCTTAGAAAGGCAAGCGAAGAAACGAGACAGAACAAGGCCAATGGTACTACATGTTGCAGGATGGACTAATGGATTGGACGGTATGTTCAACTACTGTAACCCACTTGCGACATCTCCTGATTGGACAGACCGCCAACTTCGCGCATGAGGTGGTATGCTTCTGCAATGAGCTGCATATCCCCATATTCAATTCCATTATGGACCATTTTGACAAAATGCCCGGCACCACCCGATCCGGTCTACACAGAAAAAATTGTTATTAGTCAAAAGTGATGCATTCACCAAGCAGAATGCGTAGAGCAAACCTGTCCAGTGGTATATACACAATAGATCGCAAAAGACAAACGATTCTATTATCTTTTCTACCAAACATAGTCGAACTGCACAACCGCGAAACAACTCTAGATGAATCAATACATTTATTTCACCGCTATTCACGTATCACACGTTCGTAAGCTACAGAGTAATAGAGTGGGTTTCAGTGACCGCAGCACAACCACGAACTACAAGACCAACTTCATTGCACAAAGGCCATCGAGTGATGTTACCAGTCGGATCGCTTTGTTTTTCTCTCAAATGTGCATCCTTCTTTGAAAATCCAAATTACTGACAAGAATGTTCTCGTCAGTACATTGACAACGACAAACGCAAAACAGCTATAGACCTGAGAGGTACCACAGTTGAACGATGTATAATTTAGGGCTTAGCAGTTCCGTTCAACATTATCCCGGATATCCACGCGTTACGCGGCAACCACAGCCTTGGCCACTTCGAACTCTGTCGTCAAGCTCCGACGTTCAGTGTATTTGGCTGCACTCTGGAAGGAGCCAGACAACAGACTCCCCTTGCTCTTACGCTGGGGTTACTCCACAGTAACATGCGCTGCCTGTCCGTAATAAGGACTCAAAACTCAAGTATAGTTGGCTGATCGACTACTCCATCAGTTTTTCTCGCTTCAGATTGCACATTTATGGCAATCCAGAAGTTACTGAGGCTCACGGTGTTGTAAGTTACCGAAGCGATGTTTGCTTGACTGGACGCTCATCAATGATCACCTCCCCGCGGTTCGTTTGAAGTCTGTGAAAGCATCCGCGCAACAGACCGATTACTACGCTTATCCGTTGTATCTGCTGGCGGCCCAAAAGTCCGTGGCAAAAACGGCATCTACGATGCTTTGAGAGCCTTAGTACGGTGAGCTAGAAGCTGACATATCACCGTATTCCCTGAAGATATAAATACGTACTGACTTCCATTTGGTTAGCCGTCTTGCATAAGAATCTCTACGAAATGACAACGGACGAAGAAAGCTACAACTATGTGTTAACGATAGGCTGTTTCGGTACTAGAGATTTCCGAAACAGCTGGGATCATTGGACTGCGTGGTGCCCCAAAATATGATTTAGCCTAAAACGTCAATGGACAATATTTAAATCAGCTATGCTTGGTGTGAATCAGTTATTCAATGAGTTTCGTTCAGGGACAATGGGTTAACCTGGATCGTACACTTCCTACGCACCACTTGGAGGCATCTGAAATATGTATGCATGGTATGGCTTCTTACGGAGTGGAACAAGTGTACCAAAATCATCTCACAACGCCTCCCAATTGAGTCCTGCATGGAAGTAAATTCCCAATGCATTGAGGAAATATGGAACACCCGAAACTTATTCCAGTTAATCCGTTGAACAGGCAAACCCAGCCTCCCTTGGGCGAACTGTCACTAAAAAGATGGCTCGTTCGTTTCCATAAGAGGTCAACATCTGAACTGTTGAGCCAGGCATCGAAAAGCAATTCAGGTGAATACCCACTGGTGTTCAATCGGCTTTCCGGTGAGTACCAGTCTAAACGCTAATGATCTAAACTCCAACGATTTCAAAGGTTTGCGAAATCGGACTTAGATTGGATCAAATAGGTCTTGGAATGTGTCCAGTCAAGCATTTCAACTGCAAACCAGCCTTCTTTCACTTGGAGGACTTGGTTTATGCTAGTACAGTAGCAAGTCAGCTATTGCTGACCGAGTTCCTCGAAGGATACCTTATAATAACTAAATGGTGTGCCTGTAGATGGTTACACTCTCGCCAGCCTCATTAACGACAAACGACTTGGGAACTTCAGCTTTAAATTCGTCAAACCAGTTGTTGAGCAGATGGAAGAAGGTGCCGTTAAATGTGATGTCACCGTAAACGCGCACAAAAATCCATTAGGAACAGCGAAAGGTGACTCATAAAGTTTTTTTAAACTAGGCTACTCCTGTTAGCGGTGTGTGATGAGCTGTGTGAATTCGGATTCATACTTCTCAACAAATTTCCTTAGGCTTGTGTTGCAATTCCATTGCAGGACAGGGTGCATCGATACCGTCATCTACGTTAGAGAAACGAGATTTGCAGTGCGTCGAACAATTGGTAGCTCAGGTGTCTGAGCAGGTGGATGTTCATAAGCGTCTCTACGCATGAAAATCGGATAGCAAGCGTTTCGTCGCTAGTTGAGTGTATTGATCAACAGCTACCGCATGAAGAACAAATAAAAAACAAGATAGAGGCACTCACCCAATCGCAGCAGGGTTCACCGGTTTTGGCCTTGGCCGCAATGGACTGAAAAATCGGTTTAATGCTTGGCCTGAAAAGGACAAACCAAGCCTTTTATGGCAAGATGCTTAGCATATGTTGTATTTGAAATAACAGAAAGTCGGACACACGATTGCTCAGAAATACCGCAAACACTATGAGAATGTAGTGTGGTCATGTGCTGATCAGAAATACTTAGACGTGTTTGAGCTATGGTAGCAACAACAGTAAGTTCGGAAACCTATTGCCGTAAACATATTTACATACGTTTTGTTACAATGTACACCAGAATCAAGACATGCCGGAATGGAACCTTTTCGGAAAAACTTGGCGAACAATCGATGGATTTATTTGTTGTCTACCAAACTATCTTGCGACGTTAACTCCTCGGCTGGTTTGAAATTCCGTTTGATTAAGAATGAAGCCTGCTTCATGCAATCAACGCCAATAACACCGTTCTAGACAAACATCCTTTCAAACTGGACTACGGTGTTCTAGAATGGAATAGAGCCTGTATTTACTATGATCTCGAGTTTTTCTCACGTTATGCAGACGAAGTGACATTCGTCTTGTCTGAACACTGTCCACTTGCCAAATGTACGCTAGATTTGCAGGCGGTATTTCAGTCAATTCTAAGTCAATTGAGTAGGACGAACTGGACGAGCAGCTCATCAAATGAGGCACTGTTAGAGGGTGAATCATTCAAACTTTATCTCCGACAGAATGTAAGAATTAAAACCCTTAGTGACAACCAAATACTTGCCTCAAAACGAAGGTTGGGTAGGGGTTAGTCTGGTGGCCGAAAGCAGTAATCCGATTCAGAAACGGAAATAGTGCTTAACAAACAACTCGCGTTTACACAAAGCTCGCCGCATTAAAGTGCGATAATGGATATCAAGCTTTCAATTTTACACAATTACGGTGACAGGAATTAATCGGTGATACATCAGTTGACCGGTGTACAGTCAAACGACCCATGGAAATTGTTAACCAAAACAAGCCGCACGACCGCACATACTCCCCTTTACGGAGAATACTGAGTTCGGCTTCTAGATTTTATAAATGTGATATGACATGGTGTGAAATCCACAGACAACTCCCCACCCTAGAAGGTTTGGCCTTCACCAGCAATGGTGCCTTCAAAGTCGGGAGGTAAAGTTGCTGTAGCATATCAAATTTAGACCAAACAAAACCTTTTCGGTGTCTAGCTGACATGCCACCGGAAGAAGCACGAAATCTGAGCTACCGTCAAGTTGACCTATCCTAGACGGGAGATGGTGAGGTTGGGTTCGAATCACGGACCTTCCGGTCAGTAAATTAGCGCCTTAACCACTGACCTCTCTAGAGCTCAAATTTAGGCTTGATGGTCGAAATGCGAGGTAAAGTCGACAATCACGTTGACCAAAAACGGCTGCAACACAAGTCAGATGCCTTTAAAACTAGAGAAATCACAAAATGCACAGAATCAGACTACTCCACTTACCAGGCCTTAGGGTTGCCCCCAGGCATCAGACTGGGGCCGTGGCGAGCACCCTCTTCACCACCCGAAACACCTGATCCAACATATAAAATGCCTTTCTTCGCCAGTTCGGTGCATCTTCGTTCAGTGTCTGTAAATTCTGAGTTCCCGCCATCCACAATGATATCATTCTCGTGTAGCAGCGGGAGCTGAAGAGAGGCGAGTCCGGGCGAATGAAAAACACTTGAATTTGAACAATTAAACAACCGTGATTGAACCAAAGAGTGTACAACATAAAGAATGAGTGTCCACATATTTGGTAGAAAAAGTGGGCTCAAACTCGCTACGATATACCGTTTGCGATGACCAGGCTCAAGAATGAGCACTGTCGAGACAGCTTATCACTCATGGCCGTTGGCTTGTTCGCTGAGCTGGGCAATTTGGTTGCAAAAGTTTCATCACCAATCGAGGTGACATCATCAGTGCGTAGTTGTGCGTAGCGTAACCCACCGCTACGCCCAACTACGCACTGATGATGTCACCTCGATTGGTGATGAAACTTTTGCAACCAAATTGCCCAGCTCAGCGAACAAGCCAA
>NW_008751827.1:513629-514053 GCF_000715545.1 Opisthorchis viverrini | reverse complement strand
TTTCATATCATATATATATATATATATGTCGCAATTGTTCGGTCACTTGAACAGTTGGTTTTCAATTTTTTCTACTCACTCGTGTGACAACTGAAGCCTCGCGTAAAAAAAACTTGGCTTGGAGATCCACAGAAGGATATGACGAAAGGATATCCTGCATTCAGGGACATTTTTGTTCTACTAATGGGTATATTTTACTGAGGGATGGTGTGACGTAGCCACGACAAACTTGGGTGTTTCACCAAGTAGAGACTTATTAATTAGCGAGATGGCTCAAGTGGTAGAGCGCGAGGTCTACTGACCGGAAGGTCCGTTGTTCAAACCCGACCTCTGCCTCTCGACTTCCCCTGTGTAGGCTTGGGCAACCTGACAGTATCCCAGCCCTCGTGCCTCCTTCATGTGGCATGGCAGCTAGGCACCGAAA